>NW_007260004.1:4888-65669 GCF_000164805.1 Carlito syrichta | reverse complement strand
CTGAGAATTGTTTTGGCTATTCGTGGTCATTTATGTTTCCATATGAATTTCTGTATTGTTGTTTCCAGGTCTGGGAAGAATGATGATGGTAATTTAATGGGTATTGCATTGAATCTATAGATTATATTAGGTAGGAGCACATCTTAACACTGTTGATTCTTCCAGTTCATGATCATGTATTTGCCCATTTGTTTGCATCTTCTTTGATTTCTGTGCGCATTGTTGTCTAGTTTTCATTGTAAAGGTCTTTCACTTCTCTGTTTTAAGAAGATGCAAAGATATTTCTCTTATTTTTGGAGCTATTGTGAATGGGATTTTACTTTTTATGTGGTTCTCTGCCTGTTTGTTGTTGATGTATAAAATTGTGGTTAGCTTTTGGATGTTGATTTTTATGCCCTGTTACTTTGTCAAAGTCCTTATCAGTGCAAGGAGGTTTTTGACAAATTCCTTTGGGTTTTCCAAGTGTAATAGCATATTGTCCACAAAGAGGGATAGCTTAACTTCCTCTTTTCCTATTTGGATATCCTGATATCCTTCTCTTGTCTGTTGTTCTAGCTAGTACTTCCAAAACTTTGCTGAACAGAAGGGGTGAGAGTGGGCAGCCTTGTCTTGTTCTGGTTTTCAGGGGAAATGCTTCCAATTTCTGTTCATTTATTATTATTTATAATATTATTTGTTAGCAATATGTTGCCTTGTGGGTTTATTGTAGATGGCATTTACAATTTGGAAGTTTATTCTTTCTATACTTGGGTGCTCAAGGATTTGTATCAAGAACGGATGCTGGATTTTGTCAAAAGCCTTTCTGTATCTAATAATATAATCATGTCGTTCTTATTTTTACATCTGTTGATGTATTTAATTACATTTATGATCTTGCAGATGCTAAACCAGCCCTGCATCCAGGGATGAAGCCTACTTTATGATGGTAGATAATTTTGAAGATGTGTTTTTGGATCCAATTTGCTAGAAGCTTGTTGAGAATTTTTACATCTCTATTCATCAGGCATATTAGCCTGTAGTTCTCTTTCTTTGTTGGGTCTTTGCCTGGTTTGGGTGTTACTGTGATGTTAGCTTCATAAAATGATTTGGGGAGAGTCCTGTATTTCTCAATTACCTGGAATATTTTCAATAGGATTGTTATCAGCTCCTCCTTGTACGTTTTGTAGAATTACTCTCTAATTTCTTTAATGAGATATACAATGTGTCAGCTAGCAAGTAGAAATATGACATGAATTCAAGCATCATTGGGAAAGATTATGTGTTCACTTGAAATTCAAGAGTTCAAAGGGCCAAAGAATTCATCTCCTCTCCATACTTCATAAAAAAAAGAGATTTCAACCTTTCTTCAATAATTCTGTATTATCCTGAAAAAAGAAAAAGAAAAAAACCCTTAACTTTCTAGAACAGTAGAAATGTGTTAGACGTGCACTAAACTTCTAGACCTGTTATAGCCCATGAGGTAGTTGGGAGAACATGCCCTCCACTGTGTCTCAGCACTAACACCTTCTGAGAATACAGATTCTCATAAATTTCTGAGCTGTGACTCAATCTACATGTGGTGCAACAGTACAAGAATAGGGAACAGCTGCTATTTGTATCATCACCTGCTATGGGCAAGGCACTGTTTTTAGTGTTCCTCATACATTGTCTTACCTAATCTCTCTCATACCTCTGCAAGGAAGGCATGAAGGAATACAGTATTTCCTATTTTATAAATAAGGGAAAAGAGCTGTGTTAATTCTGGATTCTCCATGAAACAGACATTTAGTTGGGATCAAAACTGAAAGGATCTTATTAAGGAAGACACCTGAGTGAAAGGAAAAAGGAAGGGAGTTGAAGATTGGGAGAGCAATCAGACTATGAATCAAGTCTGACTCAGGATGAAGGAGAGAGAAAGCAGTCTAGAGTACTTTGGAGTATGAGGAAGGTTCTGCAATGTCATCAAGGAGTCCTTGAACCAAGGTCACCGATCAAGATGTCCTCTGTCTGCCAGGAGCAGGTCTCCTTCAGTGTCCATTGGATGGATTTCAGTACCTGTACTCCTTGAGTCAAATTTTTCTTCCACCAGGAGGTCTTTGCCTTTCATTCTCATGGCTGTCCAATCTGTGCAATCAGCTGAATTTGCTCCGATCTCAAAGCCAGTTGGTGGCAAAAGAACAGGATCTGTGGGTCCCAACCCCATCCCCAGACATCCAAATATGTGTGAGTAGAATCCTAGGGGCGTCATAGGCCTCTTATACCATTTTTCATCTCCAGGCTCTTCAGTCTGCAAACTGGCTCCGTGAAACCGCAGCTCCCGGGAAGCAGGAGAGAGCCAGTTTCAAAGGCAGCTCCTTGCTACCTAACACGCTGCTCTCCTACTGCTTTAATAATTTGTTATAAAATAAACAAAGTCACGGGGGGGAATTGCTGCCAGTGGATAATGGCCTCCTGCTTTGCAATTAAGCGCTGACATTCAGCTTTGCCTCACCAGTCACAGTATATTGCCACTTCCTGTCCCAGTGTTCTCACCCATGAGCATTTTCTGCTAATCAAATTTATTATCCTATGCAGCTGATCTTGACATTAGTTTCCTTTTCAGCTTGGTGGTGAAGTTTAGAGAACATGATTTTTAAGCTAGTTGTTCTTTCCAGCCCAGCATTCATAGGGCCTACAAAAAACACAAACGGGCTTACATAAAACGCAAAAGCTCCAAAGCTGTATGTTGATGAGAAATGCCAGTTGTCAGTTGGATTCAGTTGCATGACAATCCTATCTAAAGTAGAAAACAAAGTGGAGACTTGTGAAGTCTCTTTTAATGCTATACTGAGGTGACCCCCTACTGGGCATTTGACTGGAGGTTCAAACCTGTAAGCTTTGTCCTGTGGAATCCTGTGGGATCTTTCAATTCAAATTGAACAGAATGATTTGGTTCTGAGATCACATTTCAGATCTCTTATCAGGAAAGGGTAGTTCGTGTGTTATTTACATTTCAGGCCCAGAATCATTAAAATACTAATCACTGTAGTGAGAACAGCTACTTCCTTGGCAGCTCAGAGTCTTAGAACTGTGCATTACCCAACACTCTGAAAACCACATACCTGTTTCTCTGGGAGGAAAAGATAGTGCACCATACTTTCCATGAGTATATCCCACTTTTTAAATGTCTGTGCAATCTCTCCCCTACCTTGGAAAGGTGAATCTCCTCTTTCTCTCTTTTTTTAATTTGCTTTCTAAATAGACTACATTTTCTTTTTATATTTTTTGCTGTTTTAAAGATGTGGGGTGCAATTCAGGGTTAGCTATCTAAATGTTCATTATACAGATACCCTTGTTGTTGATGAGATGTGCCCCTCCTCCTCCAGCAGATTTCCACTACTGTCAATCCCGCTCCTGGCCTACCCTGGCAGTTTTCCACTATTGCCAATCCTTTTCTTATAGTATTACGATAGCTGTTCAAGTCTGCTTATAAGTGAAAACATGTGATACTCAGTTCTTTGTTTCTGTGATAGGTCACTCAGTATTATAGATTCTAAGTATAAGACTATATTTTGTAATCTCAAGAAAAAGAAATGTCTGTGCAAGAACTAGGAAGCTAAGCTTCCAGGGTCTCAACTCCCTCATCTGTAAAATGAGGACAGTAGACTAGGTGATATCATGGAACTTTCTAGCTCCGAGAAACCATGATTCTGTAATAACCAGGAGGTCTTAAGGATAGGCATTCGGAACCCATTGTTCTCCCTACTTCTCCACATCAACCTCCTCTTCCCTAGTAATAAGACATCTTGGGTGTCCAGACCCTCTTAACTGGTTTAGGGCCTAGCCCTTGGTATCTACTTTCTCCAGCCCACAACAGCCTTCTCCTCCTCCTTGCTATCCTCCTCTTCCTCACTGCCTCCCTGTTTTTCTCCCTTGTCACTTTGCTACCCTGCATATCAAATTTATCCCCAGCCTACCCCAAAGATCCATTTTTGTCCTCCTTTTCTACTTTCTTTACCAAAGAAACACAAAGCAAATTTGTTATACAATTAAATACAAACAACCTTGAGAAAGTTAAAAGGTCACTTTAAATTCACACTATATGTCAAAGACAGAAAATCTTTTCCTGAAAACAGAGGGAAAAGCATATTGTTGCAGATTTGGGGGGGATGAGGAGCTTTCAATAAAGGAAGGGAAGAGTCATTAATATTAAGTATCAAGTAATGAGTTTTACTTTTAATATATTGCTATGTTGTTCTTTTAGATTTCAAAAACAATTGGTACAATCTCACATAATGCAAACACAACCAGGTGTAAAAACAAAGTCAAGTGAATTCTTTTTTTGTTGTTATTGCTGTTGTTTTTTTGTTTTTTGTTTTTTGAGTTGGAGTCTCACTCTGTCACCCAGACTGGAGTGCAGTGGCCGCTCCCCGGTCACTGCAGCCTCAACCTGCTGGGCTCCAGCGATCCTTCCACCTCAGCCTTCCAAGTAGCTGTAATTAAAGGCGTGCGATACCACGCCCGGCTAATTTTTTTGATTTATTGTAGAGATGAGGTCTTGCCAAGTTTCCCAGGCGGGTCTCAAACCTGAGGGCTCAGGCAATCCACTTACCTCAGCCTCCCAAAGCACTGGGATTACAGGCTGAGCCACCGAGCCTGGCATCAAATGAATTCTTATCCTCTCTTATACCACAATCTTCTCTTAAGATCAACAACCTCAACAATTTTGTTATTGATCAATTCAACAAATATTTGACTGACTCTTCAGGTTTGCCAGACCAGCCGCAGGAACAAAACAGACAAAGATGCCTGCTTTCCTGAAGCTTACATTCTATTGAGAGAAGACAGACAATTAAAAACTGGATAAGTAAAATAAATATCAGTGATTATAACAGCTCTGGAGAAAAACTGACCAGGGAAGGTGATGGTAGGGGCTAGGGCAGAAGTGTGAGCACTTGAGCAGTTTTGACTAGTGCCATCAGAAAACACATTGACACTGAAGGTGACACTGGGGTGAGTACCTGAAGTTGGTAAAGAGGGCGAAAATATCTTTCTCTAGTTGTTCTCTTATATGTGCAGATATTCCAAACATAAATGTATGTCCATTGTTTAGTTTTATTATTTTTTGCAAAATAGAATTATATTATACACATTACTGTGCATCTTGTTTTTTCTACTGAAAAGTAAATCACTGGCATGTCTCTAGATTAATACATATAAATCCAGCTTAATTTTTTTTGAATAGCTGACTAATTTTCCACAATTTAAGTGTATCATAATTTAGACAAATGTTCCTCTATTAGTGAAATTCAGGTTATTTTCAGTTTTCATGTTCTTTGTATTCTTTTAGTAAATATAAACAATGTTGTGCAGTTTTCTAGGTTTTATTTGTTTATGACCAATTTCTAGATATTTGAAATATTCTATTTTACTTGGCACAGCTTAACTGAGAACTAGGTTTATTACTATATTTCCTAGAAGCAAAGAAGCAGAAGTTCAGAATAGTGAAGTTGATTTGCACAGAGTCATTTACCTAATAAATGGAAGAACAAAGATTCAACCTAAGGACTATATAGTTTCAAAGATTATATTCTTTCTAAGACCATACCAAATCTCAAAGCTGAGGATAGAGCAGCAGTACCATTCCTAGGAGAGTGGGAAGAGTAGGAGCAACAGAGTTTGTTTTTCAAATCACTAAATTTATTCAATTTAAGAAATGCCATTTATTTTGAGATTATGTCCTTCCTATGTTTCTGGCATTAAATTGTCTTCCTGCAGTGAAGTAGGATGACAGCAGATGGTGGGCAGTATTTTCTAATGAACTTACTTGGAAAGGAAAAACTTCTCAATTCTAGTTTGACTTCCCAAACACACATATTTTAATGTTTCATAAAACACTGGAACTACTGGAGTAGAAAATATGGTGTGAAAATCCCTGGTTTAATCAACAACTATCTGAGCCCTGGCAGGGTTGTGCCTCCACCTATTCATCTCAAGACACACTTTCCTGGTCTGTAAAATGGAGATTATAATGCTTCTCAACTCCATATATGTAGAATGTTTTCATTTTGCTTATGGCTAGGTTTATGTCTATATTCTTATATCTGAAGACAAAATATTCAGCCAATCCTTACAGGTAACAGTGACGTTTCTAAGATTGAAAGAAAATCAAAGCTACATAACATTAGAGTCATTGACTAAGCAACCCATGTTATAAGTAATAATAATAATGTCAAAAACATTTATAGAGAGTTTATTGTGTCAAATATATATTCTGTTTAATACATCTAAAAACTGTTGCTGTTTACTTACTATTTGATTTAGATAAGTTTTATGAACTATAGAAATAATTCAAATATATGTTTATACACATAAATATATATATGCTTATATAATACATATATATTTAACCTTTACTTTTAATGTTAGATGAAATATTGGCCCTGTTAGTATCCCTGACATTTCTACACTAATTCTGAAAATCAAAGTCAAACACACACACACACACACACACACACACACACACACACACACACTCTCAAAAAGCTAGAGTATTTGAAATTGAGACATGAAACAAGGAATGAAAGAAAGAAAGTATAAGAAAAAATAATTTTTTAATATATATTTTTTATTTTAAAGTTGTGGGGGTACAGTTAAGGGTTAGGTATACAAATATTCATTGTGCAGATACCCTTGTTGGTGAGGTGTGCCCCTCTTTCCCCAGACAGTTGTTGACTACCATTAATTCCACATCCCTTCCCCTCCCTGAACCACCCCCCCGCCATAGTTTCCCACCTCTGTCAATCCTTTTCTTATAGTATTACGGTAGTTGTTCAAGGTTCACTTATGAGTGAGAACATGTGATGCTCAGATCTTTGTTTCTGTGACAGATCACTCAGTATTATAAACTCTAATTCCATCCAGGTTGCTGTGAAATTCATGATCTTGTTCTTTTTTATGACTGTGTAATAGTCCATTGTGTATATGTACCACATTATTTAATCCAGTCCTCTTTTGATGGGCAGCATGGTTGGTTCCATGATCTTGCTATTGCGAACAATGCCGCAATAAACATTCGTGTGCAGGTATCTTTTTAATAGAGTGATTTCAGTTCTTCAGGGTATATTCCCAGTAGGAGGATTGCAGGATCATATGGAAGGTCGATTTTTAGAGCTTTTAGGAATTGCCACACTGATTTCCACAGTCTGTACTAGTTTACACTCCCACCAAGAGTGCAGAAGTGTTCCCTTTTCACCACATCCTCTCCAGCATCTATTATTTTTAGAGTTATTGATAATGGTCATTCTGACTGGAATTAGGTGGTATCTCAGTGTAGTTTTAATTTGCATCTCCTTGATGACTAGTGAAGTTGAGCATTTCTTCATGTATCTGTTGGCCACTTATATGTCTTCTTTTGAGAGTGTCCGTTCATATCTTTTGCCCACTTTGTAATGGAGCCGTTTGCTTTTTTCTTTTCAGCACATTTGAGTTCCTTGTAGATCCTTGATGTTAGGCCTTTGTCAGACATGGAGTTGGCAAATACTTTTTCCCAGTTGTGAGCTATCTCCTTGCTCTCTTGATGGTTTTTTTGACTTTGCAGAAGCTTGTCAGTTTAATGAGGTCCCACTTGCCTATCTTATCTCTTATGGCCTGTGCATTTTGAGTTATGCTCAGAAATTGGATGCCAGTTCCAAATTCCATAAGGGTGTGTCCTGCATTTTCTAAAGTTCTTATGGTTTGAGGTTTTGCGTTTGGGTCTCTGATCTATTTAGAGTTAATTTTTGTGTATGGGGATAGATAGGGATCCTGTTTGAATCTTCTGCATGTAGTCAGCCAGTTTTCCCAGCACCATTTACTGAATAGGTTCTCCTCTCCCCAGTGGTCAGTGGTGGAGGCTTTGTCGAAGATGAGTTGGTTGAGAAATTGAGGTTTTGCTTCTGGAATCTCAATTCTATTCCATTGGTCTATATGACTATTCTTGTACCAACACAAGGCTGTTTTGATTATTGTACCTTTATAGTAAAGTTTAAAGTCTGATAGTGTGATACCTCCTGCTTTTTTTATTTTTTGCTTAGAAATGTTCTAGCTATTCTTGGTCATTTGTGTTTCCAAATGAATTCCTGTATTGTTTTTTCTAGATCCAAGGAGAATGTTACTGGTATTTGATGGGTATTGCTTTAAATCTGTAGATTGTCTTAGGTAAGATGAAATCTTCACAATGTTGATTCTTCCAATCCATGAGCATGGGATACTTTTCCACTTGTTTGTGTCATCTTTGATTTCTTTGAGCAATGTTTTGTAGTTTTCATTGTAAAGGTCTTTCATGTCTCTGGTTAGGAAGATGCCAAGGTATTTCTTTTTTTGTTGTGGCTATTGTGAATAGGACTGTGCTTTTTATTTGGGTTTCTGTCTATTTATTATTGGTGTAAAGAAATGCGATTGTCTTTTGCACATTTATTTTATACCCTGAGATTTTGCCAAAGTCCTTTATCAGCACAAGGAGGTTTTTGACAGTTTCTCTTGGGTTTTCAAGGTATACAATCATGTCGTCTGCAAAGAGAGACAGCTTGACTTCCTCTTTTCCTATTTGGATACCCCTGATTGCCTTCTCTTCTCTGATTGCTCTAGCCAGGACTTCCAACACTATATTGAACAGGAGGAGATAGAGTGGGCATCCTTGTCTTGTTCCAGTTTTCAGGGGAAATGGTTTCAATTTTTGTCCATTTAGGAGTATGCTGGCTGTGGGTTTCTAATAGATGGCTTTTACTATTTTGAGGTATGTTCCCCATATGCCTAGATGTTAGAGGGTTTTCATCAAGAAATGGTGCTGGATTTTATCAAAAGCTTTTTCTGCATCTAATGATATAATCATGTGGTTATATTTTGACATCTGTTGATGTATTTAATTACATTTATGGTTTTACGAATGTTGAACCAGACTTGCATCCCAGGGATGAAGCCTACTTGGTCATGATGGCTGAATTTTGAGGTGTGTTGTTGAATCCAGTTTGCTAGGATCTTGTTGAGAATTTTAGCAACTATGTTCATCAAAGATATTGGCCTGTAGTTCTTCTTTATTGGGTCTTTACCTGGTTTGGGTATCAATGTGATGTTAGCTTCATAAAATGATTTGGGGAGAGTTCCATCTTTCTTAATCGCCTGGAATACCTTCAGTAGGATTGGTATCAGCTCCTCCTTAAATGTCTTGTAGAATTCTGCTGAAAAGCCATCTGGTCCAGGGTTTTTTCTGTAGGTAGTTTTCTTATGACATAGTCAAATTCCTTGATTGTTTTTGGTCTATTTAGGGTCTCGATTTCTTCTTGTTTCAACCAAGGCAGGTTGGATGGTGTCAGAAAGCCCTGCATTTCCCTTAGGTTTTCAAGTTTGTTTCCATACAAATGTACATAGTAGTCTCTAATGATCTTTTGTATTTCTTCAGGGTCAGATGTTCCTTCATCTTTTGTGTTTCTGATTGTGTTTTTTTCTCTCTTTTTTGGGGGTCAGTCTAGCTAGGGGACCATCGATCTTGTTTACCCTTTCACAGAGACAGCTTTTTGTTTCATTGATTTTTGTATTATCTTTTTGTCTTCTATATCCCGGATTTGGGCTTTTATTTTGGTGATCTGGATTTTTCTGCTGGAGTTAGGGTTTTGGTGGTCTTGCTGGTCTAGTTTCCTTAGGTAACTTGTTAGGCTGTTAATTTGTGATCCTTCCATTTTCTTCATGTGTATTTGTAGAGATATGCATTCCCCTCTTACTGCAGCTTTCATGGCATCTCAGAGATTTTGGTAAGATGTTTCTTCATTTTCATTTGTTTCCAGGTATCTTTTAATCTCTGTTTTGATTTCATCATTGACCCGGGAGTTGTTTAGCATCATGCTGCTTAGTGTCCATGTCTTTGTGGGTTTTGGGGGAACCTTGTTGGTGTTGATGTTTATTTTTATTCCACTGTGGTCTGAGAAGGTGCATGGCAAAATTTTGATCCTTTGAAATTTGCTTATTCTCTATTATGGCTAAGTATGTGGTCGATCTTAGAGTACGTTCCATGCAGTGTTGAGTAGAATGTATATTCTGTGGTTGTTGAGTGGAGTGTTCTGTAGGTATCAATTAAGTCCATTTGGTCAACAGTCAAATTGAGGTTCCAGATCTCGTTGCTGATTTTTTTGTCCTGGTGATCTGTCTAGGGTTGTTAGTGAGGTTTTGAAGTCCCCAACTATGACAATGTTAGAGTCAATATCTTTTTTGAGTTTACCTAGAAGTTGCTATAGGAAAGTTGGCACTCCTATGTTGGGTGCATATATGTTCAGGATGGATATTCCTTGTTGATGGATTGAACCTTTTATCATTATGTATTGTCCTTCCATATCTTTTTTAATTTTTGAAAATTTAAAGGTTCTTTTGTCTGAGATAAGATCACTACTCCTCCTTTCTTTTGTATTCCATTCACCTGAAATTTTATTTCCCATCCTCTTACTTGGAGTCTGTGAGTGTCCTTTCTAGAGAGATGTGTGTTGTGGAGGCAATATATTATTACCTGGTGATATTTTATCCATTTTTCCATTCTATGTCTTTTCAGTGATGCATTTAGTTCATTCACATTCAGACTAATTATTGAACTGTGAGAGTTGATCCCTGTCATAAAGTTCTTATAGAGTTGTTGTTGTTGTTCCTGTTTGTTTGTTGTCTTTCTTTTGGTTTTGGGGTTGGTTCATGTGTGTTTTTATTCTTTTTCCTGTACTCTTGTGAAGAACATTGTTGTTCTTTTTTCCTTTTCTTCTGTGTTTGATACTTTCTTAAGTGTTTCTTGTAGAGGTGATCTGGTGGAAGTATAAGTTCTCAGGGATTGGGTATCTGGAAAAGATTTTAATTCTCCCTCACTGAGGAAGCTTAGCTTGACTGGGTAGGTTATTCTTGGTTGAATTGTTTATTTTTTCAACTTTGAACATAGGCCTCCAAATTCTTCTAGCCCGGAGGGTTTCTGTAGATAAATCTGCTGCTATTCTAATTGGTCTTCTATGGTAGGTAATCTGACCAATTTTCTTGCTGCCTTTAGGATTTTTTCTTTTATACTTACTTTGTATCAAGAAATTATTATGTTCTGGGAGTTGGTCTTCTCATTTGTTGTCTTGCAGAGATTCTCTGAATCACTTGTGTTTGAATTTTTATATCACTGATGAGATGAGGGAAGTTTTCCTGAATAATTCCATGGAATATTTGTTCCAGGGTGGTCTCTGCTTCTCTTTCTTCCTTGAAGTGCAGTTACTCTTAGGTTTGGTCTCTTGAAGTAATCACTCATCTCTTAAAGGTTTTGTTCTGTCTTTTTAAGCTCCTTTCCTATGTTTTTGACAGTTTGGGTTAGTTCTAGATCTTGGTCCTCAGGCTCTGAGATTCTTTCATCTGCTTGGCTAATTCTGCTTTCCATGCTTATAAGTTTGTTATTTATTTCATTCACAGTATTCTTTACCACTGTTATCTCAGTTATCAACTCCTTACTAGTTTCCTCTTGTCTCTCAATTCTTTTAATCTCCCCATTAATGTCTTGTTATCTGGGTTTGTAGTTTGAGACCAGTCATTCTGGAGGTTCTTCATTGTTTGCATTCCGAAGTCTGTTTTCTCAGTGTCTGACTCCCCAGTGGTCTATGAGAGACCCATATTCTTCTTTTGGTTTGTCTTCATTTGTGTAGATTTTTCTCTCCCCCTTTCCCTCCTCTTCTTTAATTCTGTTTTTCAGGGAAAGTGGGGTTGCTTTTATTTCTTTTTGTTCAATCTCCTGTTTATGAGGGTCCTCTGGTTTTGTTCACTTTAGAGGTTGGACTGTGGGTTGAAGGCTGTACTTTTTGCAGTTTTGAGGTTTAATTGAGGGGGAATCTGTGATTCAGAATCTATCTGCAGATCCCAGTATTCACCAGAAGGTATCTGGGCATGCTGCAACCCACTTCCCACTGCCTTACAATCTGTCCATGCAGTGGGGTTTAGATTTGCTCCCTGGAAAAAAAAAAAGGTTAGAAAAAGGAAAATAATGGAAGAAGGTGGGGGTCAAGAGGAAGTTGGAGAGATAGAAGTGTAAGAGGGAAAACAGACACACATACCAACTAATGAATGAAAATAGATACAAGGCCAGAAAAGAGTAAAAAACAAGCAAACAAACAGAATTCCCTAAAGAATACCAGTAATCACACAAAGATAGTCCTATAAAATCATGCCTTTTGATGTGTTTTTCTCCAACACAAACAAGTAGTCTAAATCAAAAAATAAACAAAAGTGAACAAACAGAACAATAAAATCAAAAATCAAAGAAACCAGACTAGCTCTGGAGTCTTTCCTGAGTGTGTAATGTCTCTTCAGCTCTGATCTCTAGCCCCTCCCCTTTCCTCTCAGTGCAGGCAGATAGATTTACTCATAGAATGGGTCGGTTTCCTTGGCTTACTGCCTTGCTGCCAAAGGACTGAGTTGTCTGTGTCTGATTCAGCATAGGGGATGGTCTTCTGTCTCCTGTTTTGGCAGGTTACCTTAGAAACAAGGTGGAGGCTGCTCAGAGATGGGCAGGGGAATGCGAATCTCTGCCTGGAAAATGGCTGCAGTGGGCAGCTCCTCTTTTGCCAATCCTTTCTCTCCACTTGACCTTTCTCTTCACTCATCTGGGTCTGTAGATGATCCACTATAATGGGGGATGATGTGTGTCTAGCGTCAGGCACTGGCAACCAGCAATATGGCTGGGTGCCACATTTGGTGCGCCACTGGCAGCTTGGGGTGGAGGAGGGAGCTGAGACCCACAGTGTCAGCAGCTGTTAAGCACCTGGTAGGAAACAGCAGTAGTCCCTTGTGGAGGCTGTAGTGCAACAGAGGCTGTTTTCTGCATGGGACAAGCTATAGCAGCCACCCCCACGTAGGTGGCAGCTGCGGGGGTGTGCGAAACTGCCTTCAGGAGTCACCTTTTGTGGAGATCATCACAGTTCAGCTTGTCCCATCGTCATCTTGCTCTGTTCCCAGACAAAAATAATTTTTAAGAACATTAACTTAATTTAAAATAAATCAACAAAAAGATTGTTTCATGCACATAAAATAATGCATTGCTAAAAAAATAAATTTATAATAATCTATACTTAGCTGCCTAAGCTCTTGGTAGCAAAACAGTTAGAGCCCATGTTCATATAGCATCATTTTTATTCAAGAAGCCGGTTGTGTTAGAAGTTCTGCTTTCTGTTTACTTGCTATTTACTAGATAGAAAGTACGAAGGCAAATAGTTACACTTTCCTTCTGACTTCATCAAACTTTTGAATTTCTCCAATAAAGAGTTAAAGAATGTATTGAAATCTGAACAAAATACCTTACAAGAAAGTGAATGTTAATCCCGAGTGACCATCCTCTCAAACACATGTGTTTTTCCCAGGGCAGGAGCCAGAATGCATGCTCATCTATAGCTACAGCAGAGTAAATATCTAAACAAAGGATGTCTGCAAGCAGTTTCCTCCATGAGATGTATTGTCCTAATCTGCTTTGTTGGGTGGAGTCAATGTGTGCTAACTCTGCCATTGTCAGACCTGGTCTCATTAAAAACAACATCAAAATGCTAACTGAAACAAGAAAGAAGGAATTAGTGTTGAAAGCGGTTTCAGAGGCTCCAGCTGTTGTTATCACCAATGCAAAACTAATACTACTGTCTCAGAAGCACCTTAAGGGCTGAATTCAGTCCATGCACCGTGCAGAAATCTCCTCCCTGAAAAACAAGAGCCCAAATTTGGCATCTTGCAGATACATGATAAGTAAAGAAACAAAAGTAAAGACATGCAATCGCTTTGATCTTGTGATTGGTAACACTGAGAAAAATGAAATGCTTCTGTTTCTGCAAAAAAGTTTTTGTTTTCTTTGTTTACACTAAACCCCTGCCATAGGTCTTGCATGGAAATGAGAAATAAACTTGCCTTAGTTTTTTTTTAAGGAGTTGAGGTTAGTGTGCTGATATGTTACTACTCTGTCTATTATAAATCTATAATTGTGGAGATATCTATTGTTCCAAAAATAACCATGCATCTTGGTAACTACTTAAAGAGCAAGATTTACAGGGATAGAGAGAATAAAATTAAATACAGATTTAATTTCATATGTGCTCAGGTGGAAATACTGTAGAAAAAGCTATGTCTTCATGATAGATAGCTTATGACAAAGTTTAGATCTTATGTTTTGCAATACTTCAATAATCAGAATTAATCTCAGGAAAGTCAATAGTTTAGATATTGCCACAAACTTTCAGTTGGCTACAAGAAAATATTCATAACAAAGAGGTTTCCTCCTAACTTAGGCTAATCAAACAGCCCTTAGTATTTGCATAGGAAAGTTACACGTGGAATGTTCTCCATTTACCATATAATGTAGTGGATTTCTCTACTACCATTGCAAATAATTACATCTGGTTCTTTGTTCTTATGACTTCATTACAGAGTGGTGCACAACTTCTAATTAAAAGTACAAGATGCCTTTATAATTTCTTTAGGTAGTTTCAACAATCCCATTTTTAATATTTTTACATATGCATTAACTTTGGTTATAATACATATTACTAACTGATGTCAATAGAAGAAGCAAGGACCAGATAAACGCCATCCAGCTTTAGAATGAAGAAATTGCAAACAATGTTAACTACCTGTGTTTCAAAGTGTCGAAGGCACCCTAAATCTGTAGTTCTGTGGTTTTGGTAGGCACTAGAATCTCTAGGGAAATTATTGAAACTATGAATGTTGAGGGTGCATAGATGCTGGTTTATATTTAGGATAGGGTCAGGATATCAGTATTTTTTAAGCTTTTTAGGTTATTCCATGGCATTAAATAAAAATTGAGATGCACTATCCCAAGTTATAGACAGTGATTTATATGTGAATTTCCTTCCAGAAAATAGAGTAGTCTCAAAGTGGTGATTTTTTTCCCTCAGTGTCTGAGTGTTTATCATTTTTAAAAACAAAACTCTTCTTCCTCTCCCAAATTTTAATAAAGTATCTATGTAACACAAATGTCTACTCTTCTACCCCATAATGCACGGTACTATATTATTTTACAAATGACTTTTTTGTATGTCTTTTCTACCCATCACACAATTTAATTTAGAAATAACTGGGAATGACATGGACAAATAAAGAACAAGATAAATATACACTCACATACAATTACAACATCAAATTAAAATTAAAGTCAAAGATAAATAAACTTAATTTGCCTTTCCTATTGCTTATACTTCCCAAAGTAGCAACAGTCATATTGCAAGTGGGAAATAGACAGACTTTAATTGACCCATAAAGTCATGGTGGTTTGGTCAAGTGGAATTGAGTCCCAAGTCCTCTGTTTAGTAAAAGTTGGTCCTTACTCTCATTTCAGGCAAAAGTCTTTTGTGCCTTCCAATTCAATGCTGCGTTGCAAAGAAAAGGCAGTTGTGCTAATAGAATGACTTTTCTACAGTTGCCTTCATACTTCTGAAAAAGTGGGTACCATCACAAAGGCTTATTAAGACCTCATTTCATAGCATATACTACACAAGCATTCTATTCTGCTTAAGTCCCCTTGAGTAAATTGATATATCAAGAACCCTACCGCGGTATTGTGAACAAAAGTTCTCTGAAAAGAAATATGGAGGAAAGCGAACTCTTCCAGTAAACAATCTGCAAACCAAGGAGATGCAGCCTTTGGGGTAAAGGGAAAGTGTGTTCGAAGAACCATGCAACGGTTCTGTTTTATAGCACAGTTTCCTGCCCAGATTCCCAATTAAGTCCATTTATGCAAACGAAGGAATCAAAATTGCTTAGTTCTTATTGGTCAACTAAGCTGAGTTCTGATTGGTTGACAGAGCTGAGCTCTGATTTGTTGGTTCAGGTGAGTGTTTCAAGCCCTAAAGTTAAAGAAAGGTGTAGGACTTCAGATGACTCACAGTGTGTGATCTCTAATTAGCAAATGGCCACTGACTCTATTTAAAATGTAGACCCAGATAACCACTTGGGATTCATCATGAAGGACTGGCTCTTCTTTGATGAGCCAGGTTCTTATTTGATCATAGTATTAATAGTTTGAGATTACTGGAACCCAAAGATTTCCAACTGTATTTCAGATTGTATGCAAAACACACCTTCCAGTAAGAATCAGCTTCCAGGCATGGAGACTCACACCTATAATCCTAGCACTTTGGGACTCCGAGGATAAAGGATTGCTTGAGGCCAGGAACTGGAGAAGAACCAGATTCCCTTCCATGAAAAACAACCTTCTGGTGGCATCCATCAGTTTTACTTCTCAGATAGCAATGGCTTTGATTTTTTTCTTAACCATGCCGAGGCAAGGCCCCTTCTGAAAATGCAAAAATAAGAAAAGGGAAAATAAGTTACTTCCTGCTTCTTTATGCTTACTCTTTTGCAGGCTTTGTACTTTGGTGGGCTACATGTTTAAACATTTGGTGGGAACCAATCAAAAAAATAAGTCGGTAAACCAATTGATAAGTAGGACATGTAAATGAGATGATTACATAAAACCAATTAATGTGTGACATGTAAAACTAACTGTAACCCCAAACTATGAAGGACCCAATCAAAATGTATGGTACCAACATGTTACCTTTTAAGGAAGACAGGGTGGGGTTACAATGAAAAGGGAAGTTAACAAAGGTATGTAAGATAGAGCTCCACTGCATTCAGGGCTCAGCCTTTGGATGTGAATCCGCTGAGCTGGTGCCAGCAAGAATAAATGCTACTTCCTGGCAAAGAAGTCTCAGTGTCCCGTCTCTCTCTGCAAAAGACTCCCATGACATTTCTGGTGTGTTGGCTGGGAGTTGAGAGGTAGAGATGGTGTGTTTTCACCTCCCTTGTTGCCGGGGCACAACCCCTCGGATGCTGGAAGAGGTGACCTTGCCTGGTGCCCATGGACCATTTGATCCATAGGGAACTAGCCCTCCTTATGTGCTGGGGCAAGGACCCCGGGAGCACAAAGGAAGCTGGTAAGGGCCAGGAACCAGCCAGGGAGTGCCACCCATCAGACTGGTAAGAACTAGGGTTCAATTTGGTACACCTACCCCTAAGAGGCAGAAGGGGAGCCTGATCATCACCCAGAGTTGTCTGAGTAGTACCATAAGGGGGGACGAAACCATCACTCTAAGACACTGGGTGGTGTGTTGGAGACATGTGAATGCAAGTGAGCGAGATATCACCTGGTGGCGAAGTGAGTGCAGTAGTCCTGATTTGGTTCCTGTGGTGACCTTCACACAGTTAAAAAGTGGAAATAGTTTCAGGAGCATCCTGAATTAAAACCTGGTTGGAGGTTTATACCAACTCATCTATTGCTAGGAGGCACCTGAATTATCCCTGTGAGGGGTATGGCTGGAGCTGGGCAAAGCATGTGTCCCTCCCATTCTTTCCTGTCTTGTGTGTGATTGTCATCTTTAGTGGGAGGAAATGGATGGTAAACAGATCAAGCTTATCTCCCCAGAGTGCTTAGTAAAGAATTTCAAAAAGGGATATTCAGGGGATTATGGTATCAAGTTGACTTCCAGAAAGCTCTGGACACTCTGTGAAATAGATTGGCCTTTGTTTGGGGTTGGCTGGCCCTCTGAGCTGTCACTAGAAAAAGAACTAGTTAGTAAGGTGTTTAGGGTCATTATGGGGGATCCTGTCCACCCTGACCAATTTCTCTACATTGACTGTTGGCAAGGTATAGTTCTCTCTCAGACACCTTGGATAAAAGCCTGCCTAGAAGAAAACTAAAAACTCATGCTGGCCCAAGTAACAGCTCCCTCAAAATGCTTATCAGAACCAGGAAAGCCCATTCTGTCTCTGTCTGAGGAACCTGAGGAGAACCCCCAACCTTATGTACAACTATACACCTCACTACCACCTGCACCCCTTACACTTGCTGCAGCTGGAGCCATGCCAGGGGTTGACCTCACCCCAGAATCCATCCTTTCCCCAAAGGCACCCAAAACATTCCTGGCAGCAGCAACTCTGGAACCAAGAGTGTTAACCCCATATACACCGGCAAGAAGGTGTCAGGGAGATTGTACTGGCAGCTTCCCTCCCCAAGAATGTCAAGAGGCTTTACACTGAGAAAACCAGGGACTCCTCTACTACTATCCTGACTGTCACATCCAAGGGGGGCAATGTACTTTCATATATCAGCCCTTTACCACCACCGATCTCCTGAACTGGAAATACCACACCCCTTCTTATACTGAAAAGCCTCAGGACGTAATTGATCTAATGCAAAAATCACTAGACCCACAAGCCCACTTGGACTGATTGCTGTCAACTACTCCTGACTGTTTAACATGAGGAATGCTGCCAAATTACTCAGGCCACTTTAAAATGGTTAGAGGAACATGCCCCTGCAGGGTCAATGAATGCTTAGGCCTACGCCCAGAATCAGTTCCCTGAGGAAAATCCTCAATGGGACCCTGATGATGGCCATGAATTTCAAATGCTTGAGCGCTATCAAGAGGCCCTTTTGGGTGCTATAAGGGAAGGAAAGAAGGCCATGAACATGAGCAAAAGCTGAGATGTGCTCCAAGGCTCCAAAGAAAACCCAAGCCAGTTCTATGAGAGGCTATATGAGGTATTTTGCCTCTACACTCCCTTCAACCCAGAAGAAACTGAAAATCAGTGAATGATTAATGCAGACTTTGTTGGTCGGGCTTTGATATCCGGCACAAATTATAAAAGTTAGAGGGTTTGGTTGGGATAAATGCTAGCCAGCTGATAGAGGTTGTGACAAAGGTGTTTGTCAACCAAGACCAAAAGGCCCGAAGAGAAGCAGACTGAAAGATAAAAAAGAAAATAGACCCACTTGCCACTGCCTTGGCAGAGTGACACATGACATACCCAGGGAGCTGTCCCATCAGGATGAGGCAGAGGTTGCAGCCAGGGTCGAGGCCAGCAGGAAAGCCAACAAAACAGGCCATTCCACCTGGCATGAGATTAGGATGAAACCAGTGTGCATGCTGTTTCTGAGAAGGGCACTGGAAAAACGAATGTTCAGAGCTGGAAGATTTTCATCCAGCTCTCCAGAGAAGAGAAAGAGTCCAGGTGGTTCATGGACAATACCAGCCTGCACACCAACCATATTAGCCCCAAAGGGTAATTTTGTTGGGCTAGCCATGATGGAGAATTATGGGGAAGACTAGGACAGACCAGGTTCCATTTTGCCTTGGAGCACCCCTGAGGTTTTGCCATGTTCATGACCGGGAGCATATGGTCTGAATGGCTGTTAGGGGCAAGCCCATTGACTTCATGGCAGATACTGGGACAGAGCATTCGGTAGTAACCCAACTGGTGGGCCCCTTCTTACCAAGACAAGCACTATTGTGGGAGTCATGGGTAATTGGGCTTACCAACCCTTTCTACAGCCCTGGCAATGTACTAGAGGGGGTCATGAATTTGTTCATGAATTCCTATAGCTTGCAGACTGTACAGTGGTTTTAATGGGTCAAGACCTCTTGGGAAAGTTACAAGCCCAGATAAGTTTCCACTCTGATGGCCAGGTGACTTTAACTTTGAAAAACCCAGAGGCAACAATTATGACTCTCACAATTCCCCGGGGAGAAGAATGGCGACTGTATAGTCTCATAGAAAAGCCTTGACAGAAACCTGAGCTTCCCTTCAAGGTGCCCAGGGTATGGGCTGAGGATAATCCCACCAGACTAACCCAGAACATACCCCTGATAATAACAGAACTAAAGCCAGGAACTGAACCTACCTGTCAAAAACAGAATTTCATTCCTCACAAGGTGCAGATTGGAATTCAAAAACATCTGGAAAGACGTTTGAAATAATGGATCCTCTGGCCCTGTCAATCATCTTGGAATACACTGTTACTGCCAGTTCAGAAACAGGGGCTAGATGATCATTGGCTAGTTAAAGACTTATGAGCAGTGAACCAAGCCACTGCTACTTTACACCGAATTGTCTCCAATCTCTACACTCTCCTGAATCATATCCCTGCTGAGGCTGTTTTCTTTACCTGATTAGACATCAAGAATGCATTCTTCTGTATTCCCTTGGCTCCTCAGAGTCATCTGACTTTTTCTTTTCAATGGGAAAATTCAGAAAATGGTGACAAAGGCCAATTGACTTGAACTAGATTGCCTCAAGGGTTCAAAATTTCCCCAATCATTTGTGGTATGGCATTAGCCTCTGATCTAAAGGCCTTCCCAACAGACCAGTATGGCTGCACACTGCTCCAATATGTGGACAATCTGTGCTGGCAGGGTGAACATGGGAAGCATGTATGGAAGGAATGAAGTAGCTTCTCACCCTCTTATGGAAGGTCAGCTACAAAGTCTTAAAGAAAAAGGCCCAAATCTACCAAGAGAAGGTAAAATACCTTGGTTTCCATTTATCCCAGGGGCAGTATCAACTCGGCCCAAAGAGAACAAGTCATCAGCTCAATTCCGGTTCTGACTACCAGATGCCAAGTTTGTGAATTTCTGAGGACCACAGGGTTCTGTAGGATTTGGATACCTAACTTCTCAATACTGGCAAAACACCTCAATGAGGTTACAAATGGGGGAGAATGAGAGCCTATGTTATGGGAACAAGCACAACAAAAGGTCTTTGAGGAAATTAAGCAAATCCTTGTTAGCGCACACAACCTGGGGCTCCCTGACATCTCTAAGCCTTTTTTTGTGTATATACATGAATGTACTGGTATAGCAGTAGGGGTCTTGACCCTGATGTTGGGATTCTGGTACTATTCAGTAGCATACCTCTCCAAGCAGCTTGACTCTGTTGCCTGAGACTGGCCACCATGCCTTTTTCAAAACTGCAAAAATGTATAGCCCTCAACCCACAGTCCAGTCTCAGAATTGAACAAAGTTAGGGGATTCACATAAGGAAAAATAGGAGATTGAGCAAACAGAAGTAAAAGCAACACCGCCATCCCTGAACAACAGAATTAAAGAAGAGAGGGGAAAAAGCAAAGAGGAAAATCTATACAAATGAAGAAAAACAAAAGAAGAATATAGGTCTCACACAGACCCCTGGGAGGTCAGACACTGAGAAAACAGACTTCAGGAGACAAATAAGGAAGAGCTCCCAGAATGACTGGTCACATACTACAAACCCAGACATCAAGACATTAATAGAGAGAATAAAAGGAATTGAGGAGAGACAAGAGGAAAATAGAAAGGAGTTGATAACTGAGATAACAGCAGTAAAGAATACTGTGATTGAAATAAATAACAAACTAATAAGCATGGAAAGTAGAATTTATCAAGCAGATGAAAGCATCTCAGAGCTTGAGGACCAAAATATAAAACATAAACTGTCAAAAACATAGAAAAGAAGCTTAAAAAGACAGAACAAAATCTTCAAGAGATGAGCGATTATTTCAAGAGGCAAAATCTAAGAGTAATTGGACTGCCTGAGTCAGAAAGAGAGACAGAGACCACCCTGGAACAAACATTCCATGAAATCATTCAAGAAAACTTCCCTCATCTCATCAGTGATGTGAAAATTCAAACACAAGAGATCCAGAGAACCCCTGCAAGACAACAAATGAGAAGATCAACTCCCAGACACATAATAATTTGCCTAAACAAAGTAGGGTATAAAAGAAAAAATCCTAAAGGCAGCAAGAGAACAAGTTCAGACTACCTACCAGGAAAGACCAATAAGAATAGCAGCAAGCCGGGCTCAGTGGCTCAGCCTGTAATCCCGCGCCTTTGGGAGTCTGAGGTGAGTGGATTGCCTGAGCTCGCAGGTTCAAGACCCACCTGGGCAGCGAGACCTCATCTCTACAGTAAATCAAAAAATCAGCCAGGCGTGGTAGCGCTTGCCTGTAATTCCGGCTACTTGGAAGGCTGAGGCGGAAGGATTGCCGGAACCCAGCAGTTCGAGGCTGCGGTGGCTGGGAGCAGCCACTACTGCACTCCAGTCTGGGCAACAGAGTGAGACTCCAACTCAAAAAAAAAAAAAAAAAAGAATAGCAGCAGATTTATCTGCATAAACACTTCAGGCTAGGAGAGCATAGAGCCCAATCTTCAAAGTTCTCAAAGATAAACAATTTCAACCAAGAATAACCTACCCAGCTAAGCTGAGCTTCATTAGTGAGTGAGAAATAACATCTTCCCCACACATTCAATCCCTAAGATCTTACACCACCTCAAGACCACCTCTACAGGAAACACTTAAGTATTAAACATAGAAGAAAAGGAAAAAAGAACAACAATGTTCTTCATAAAAGTACAGGAAAAAGATTGAAAACACACATGAATCAACACAAAAATCAAAAGAAAGACAATGAACAGGAACAACAACAACTCTATAAGAACCTCATGAAAACTGGAACAAGACAAGGATGCCCATTCTCACCCCTCCTGTTCAGCTTAGATTTGGAATTTCTAGCTAGAGCAATCAGAGAAGAGAAGGTGATCAGGGGTATCCAAATAGGAAAAGGGAAAGTCACGTTATCTCTCTTTGCAGACAACACGATTCTATACCTTGAAAACCCAGGAGAATCTGTCAAAAACCTCCTTGCACTGATAAAGGACTTTGGCAAAGTCTCAGGGTATAAAATAAATGTGCAAAAGACAATCACATTTCTATACACCAATAATAAACAAATAGAAACCCAAATAAAAAACACAATTCCATTCATAATAGCCACAAGAAAAATGAAATAACTTGGCATCTTCCTAACTAGAGATGTGAAAGACCCTTACAATGAAAACTACAAAACACTGCACAAAGAAATCAAAGATGACACAAACAAGTGGAAAAATGGTCCATGCTCATGAATTGGAAGAATCAACATTGTTAAGATGTCCATTCTACCTAAGGCAATCTATAGATTTAATGCAATGCCAAATATCAAATTATCAACAACATTCTTCTCAGACCTAGAAACAACAATACAGGAATTCACATGGAAACACACATGACCACAAATACTAAAACAATCCTCAGCAAAAAACAACAACAACAACAACAACAACAACAACAAAGCAGAAGGTATCACACTCCCAGACTTTAAACTTTATTATAAAGCTACAATAATCAAAATAGTCTGGTATTGGTGCAAGAACAGGTGTATAGAACAATGAAATAAAATTGAGATTCCAGAAGCAAAACCTCAATTTCTCAAACAACTCATCTTCAACAAAGCCTCCACCACCAATCACTAGGGAGACGAGAACCTATTCAGTAAATGATGCTGGGAAAACTGACTGACCACATGCAGAAGATTGAAACAGGACCCCTACCTCTCCCCAAACACAAAAACCAACTCTAAATGGATCACAGACCTAAATGTAAAACTTCAAACTATAAGAACCTTAGAAAATGCAGGAGACACTTTTATGGAAACTGGAACTGGCAACCAATTCCTGATCAAAACCCCAAGTACCCATGCCATAAGAGATAGGCAGGTGGGACCTCATCATACTGACAAGCTTCTGCAAAGCCAAAGAACCATCAAGAGAGCAGGGAGACAGCCCACAGACTAGGAAAAATTATTTGCCAACTCCATGTCTGACAAAGGCTTAACATATAGGATCTACAAGGAACTCAAATGTGCTGAGAAGAAAAATAACATACAGGCTCATTACAAAGTGGACAAAAGATATGAATAGACAGTTCTCAAAAGAAGACATACGAGCAGCCAACAGATACATGAAAAAATGCTCAGTCTCACTAGTCATCAAAGAAAGGCAAATTAAAACTACACTGAGATACCACCTAACCCCAGTCAGGATGGCTATCATCAATAACTCAAAAACTAACAGATGCTGGAGAGGATGTGGCAAAAATGGAACACTTCTACACTGTTGGTGGGAATGCAAACTAGTACAGCCTCTGTGGAAAACAGTGTGGTGATTCCTAAAAGTTCTAAAAATGGACATTTCATATGGTCCCGCAATCCCCCTATTGGGAATATACCCAGAAGAACTCAAATTACTCTGTAAAAAGATACCTGCACATGTAAATTTATCACAGCATTGTTCACAATAGCAAGACCATGGAACCAACCATGATGCCCATCAAAAGAGGACAGGAAAAAAAATGTGTTACATATACACCATGGAATATTATGCAGCCATAAAGAAGAACAAAATCATGAACTTTGCAGCAATCTGTGTGGAATTAGAGTCTATAATACTGAGTGGTCTTTCACAGAAACAAAGAACTGAGTATCTCATGTTCTCACTCATAATTGGACCTTGAACAACTACCGCAATACTGTAAGAAAAGGATTGATTGTAGCTGGAAACTGTGGAGGGGAGGGGGGCAGGGAGGTGTGATTGATAGTAGTGGAAATCTGCCTGGGGAAGGGAGGGTACATCTCATCAACAAGGGTTGATGAACCTGCACAGTGAATATTTGTATACCCAACCCTGAAATTACCCCACAAATTTAAAGTAAAAAAATTTTTAAAGTTAAAAAATAAAATCTTTAAGCTAAACTATTGATTAGGCTAATTTAATAAGCATTAGGCTATTTATTGATGGCTTGCTTGTTTTTTGAATGTAATAAAAAGTACACAAAATTTATCATTTAATGTATTATATGTACAGTTCAGTGGCATTAAGTATAGTCATATTGTTTTGCAACCATCACCACCATTCATCTCCAGAACTTTTTTTCATCTTCCCAAACTGAAATTCTGTGCCTATTAAACAATAATTCCCATTCTCCCTTCCCCTCAACTCCTGACAATCTCCATTTTACATTATCTCTATGAATTTGGCTACTCTAATTACTCCATATAAGAGGAATCATACAGTATCTGTCCTTTTGTGTTTGGCTTCTTTCAATTAGGTCAATACTGTGCTTGATGGTTTTTCCATGTTAAATCATGAATACGAATTTCATTTATTTTTAAGGTTGAATAATGTTTAATTGTTTGGATATATCACATATAGTTTATTCCTTCATCAGTTAATAGATATCTAGATTGTTTCCAAATTTTTGATATTGTTTATAAGATTACTATGAATATGCATATACAAATAACTGTTAAAATCCCTGGTTTCAACTATTTTGGGTATATAGAAGTGAAATTACTGGATCTTGACAATAATTCTACATTTATTTTTTTTTTAGAACTATCCATAGTGTTGTCTAATGTAGCTGCACCATTTTACCTTCTCACCAACAGTGCACAAGGGCTTCAGTTTTCCACATCCTCACCAACACTTGTTTTTTTCTGTTTTTGTTCATGTTTTTTTTAATAATAGCCATCCTAATGGGTGTGAAGTGCTATATACTTGTGACAATAATTTGCATTATCCTAATGATTAGTGATGCTAATATCTTTTTATGTGTTTATTAGTCATTTGTATATCTTGTTTGGAGAAACGTCCATTCAAGTCTTTTACCCATTTTAAATTGGGTTGTTTGTGCTTTTGTTGTTAAGCTTTTTTGTTTCTTGTTTTTTGAAAACATATTCTGAATATTCTTTCTCTAATCAGACATATGATTTACAAATATTTTCTCTCTTTCTATAGATTGCCATTTCACTCTGTTAGTAGTGCCCTTTGATGTATATAATTTTTACATTTTTTATGAAGTCCCATATATCTATTTTTTTATTGTTTTGCTTTGGTATCATATGAAAAAAATCATTGCCAAATTGTGTCATGAAACTTTTCCCCTATGTTTTCTTCTAAGAGTTTTACCATTTTAGGTCTTGTGTTTAGGTCTTTAATTCATTTTCAGTCAATTTTTGCATATGGTATGAGTTCAGGGCCCAACTTCATTCTTTTGCATGTGAATACACAGTTTTTCCACCACTGTCTTTGAAAGACTGTCTTTTCCCCCACTGAATGAGCATAGCAACCTTGTCAAAAATCATTTGACCATATAAGGGAGAGTTTGTTTGGGGATCTTTATTTCATTCTACTAATTGTATGTCTATCTTTATGTCAGTACTACACTGCTTTGATTGCTGTTGTTTTTGTGATAAGTTTTGAAATTAAGAAACGTGAGATTTTTAGCTCTGCTCTTTTTATAAATATTGTTTTGACTCTTCGGGGGTTGCTTGAGATTCTATATTAATTTTAAGGGGGTTTTTCTATTTTTTAAAAGACATTGGAGTTTTGGTAGGAATTATATTAATCTATAAATTACTTTGGGTATTACTGACATTTTAACAATATTGTATTTCAATCTATCAAAACGTTATGTCTATCCATTTAATTGCAACTTTGTTTTTGTGCGAATAAAATGATTTGTTAAACCCTGAAAAGCATCTCTCTCATCTTGAGGGTCTTGTTCCAGAAAATACAGGACTTGCTACATTACATAAAGTTTCAGTAAATGCTGAAGAATGAATGAATGAGTGAAGACCAATATGTTGATGAAAAGCAGAGTCACATTTCCTTCACACATAACACATAGTTACAAGCAGTCTCTTTGCTTTTTCATTGTCTTTTATCTACAAAATAACATAACTGTTGAAGTCCAATTTCAGTTTGTGTATGAAACTGTTGATTGTGGGCATAGGTATTTTCTTGTCAAAACCACAGAAGTTTGCTCTGCCCACAGTTCAGTGTAGTAAATAGCCCTAAGAATATAAAACAGCCTGGGGAAATTTGTAAAAAATGGTAGACAATTCTTGCCCATCCAGAGCTTATGGTCTAAACTTGGAGGGAAGAAAATAAGACAGGCATACATTTAGAGGTTGGTTTGTATTAGAGCAATATGTTTCTGCAACTGACTCAAAACAGCACATTAATATCCACAATTATTTTATTCACCTTTATTTTTACCATCCATGATTTACTTAACTTGAACTCTGGTAAATCTGATTTTAAAAGCTAAAGTCTGGTAGTAGTTTAAAATTTTTACTTTAACATCTCATGAAAGACCATATTTGATATTATCCAGGCATATCTCATTGCATTTTGTTTTGTTGCACTTTGTAGCTATTGAATTTTTTTTTAACAAATAGAAGGCTTATGACAACTGTGTGTCAAAAAAGTCTATTGGCACCATTTTTCCAACAACACATTCTTGTCTCATGTCTCTCCGTCATGTTTTGATAATTCATATTATGAATATATGTTATGGTGATCTGTGATCAGTGACCTTTGGTGTTACTGTTGTAACAACAAATGATTTACTAAATATTTGAAGTCCATTGTTGAGACCTACTTCTCAGAAGAAAAATGATTTTTTTCAAAGTATTACAGCTTACTGACAATTCACCTGGTTACCCAAAAGCTCTGATGAAGATGTAGAAGGAGATTCATCTTATTTTTAATGCCTGCCAACTCATTTTGCAGCCCATGATTCAAGAAGTAATTTTGACTTTCAAATCTTACTATTTAAGAATTTACTTGTACCCCACAAAATCATAATAAAAAATATTGATAAAAAAAAGGTAATAGAATATACCAAAAAAAAAAAAAAAAGAATTTACTTTTGTAAGGCTATAGCTGTCATAGGTAGTGATTCCTCAATCAAGTCAGTTGAAAATCTTCTGGAAATAACTCACCATTTTAGATGTCCTTAAGAACATTTGTGATTCATAGGAGGAGATCAAAATATCAATATTAATAGGAGTAAAGTAGAAGTTCATTCCAACCCTCATGGATGACTTTGAAGGGCTCAAGATTCCAGTGATGGAAGTCACTGTAGTTGTAGAAGTAGCAAAAAAAAAAAAAAAGGCTAGAATTAGAAGTGGAGTCTGAATATGTGAGTAAATTGCTGAAATCTCATGATAAAACTTGAGCAAATGAGGCATTGTTTCTTACTATGAGCTAAATAAAGCAGTTTCTTGAGATGATCTCTACTCCTTTTGAAGATGCTGTGAACATTGAAACGGTTACAAAGGATTTAGAATGTTCTATAAACTTTCTTGAGGTAGCAGTGGCAGGATTTAAGAGGATTGACTTCATTTTGAAAGTTTTATTATGAGTAAAATGCTATTAAATAGCATTGCATGCTACAGAGAAATCTTTCCTGAAAGAAAGACTCAATTGATGTGGCAAACTTCATTATTACCTTATTTTAAGAAATTGTGACAATCACACAAACTTTCAGCAAACATTATCCTCATCAGTCAGTCACCATCAGCATTTAAGCAAGACTCTCTACCAATAAAAAGATTACTATTCACTGAAGTCTCAGATAATTTTTAGCATATTTAGCAATATAGTATTTTTAATTAAGCTACATGCATTTTTTTTGACATAATGCTATTGCACACTTAATAGGCTACAGTATATTGTAAATATAACTTGTATATGCACTGGGAAACCAAAAAATTAATATGACTGACTTTATTGTTATATTTGCTTTATTGTAGTGATCTACAATCAAATCAATAATATCTTCAATGTATGCCTGTATTTTTTTCCCCTGAAATCTGATATTCTGGTAGCTTTGGGGTTTGTTTTAGTCATTTTATTGTTATTGATGTTAATCTCCAGACCAGAGATGAGAATATATTGTGTACATATACATAATACTCAACTTTACCATAATTGTTTTAGGTATCTTTTATAGATTTTTCTCTCTATGATGCATATAACCTAAGTTATTAAAATTTTAAAATGTAAAACTATTTCTAGAAGCTCCTTGTAGCACTTCAAATAGTTTTCTGTTGATTAACATAGAGATTATTAGTTGAACTGTCTGTGGTGAAAATGTTGCTGACTATGCATACTTGCTGCAGAATGATCACAATTCTTGAATATCTTACCATTGCCCATTATTTGACACTTGGAATTAAACAAAGTCAATTTCTTTTTTATAGTTCATGATATTTTAAAATTATTTTGCTGCCTCAGATTTCAAAAACCATATAAAACAAAAGCATATGTCCTTTTAAAATCCTAGCAATCTGTCATTTAATTGACTTTTGATTTTTTAAAAAGCAAATAGCAAAGATGACTAAGATGAGAGTTTACAGTTTGAGAGTTATCTGTAGTATATCACATTATTTTCTAACATTTAATGGACATGACTCTAAATATTTCAGGACACAATATAGCTTTTAAATTTCACATTTTTCTTGCTTTTATAATTAAAGTATAGAGCTGGTGCACAATTTAATGACGTCTTTTTCCCTTCAAAAATATCAAACTGGGTGACTAATTTTTTTTTAATGCAGTGTACATTTGGTCTATAAAATTATGCCTAGAAACCAAATTCTCCTGATACTCTATGCAAGCTGATATGTGTTTTAGATATAATCTGGTTTGATAACGTGTATATTTGGATGTAGCTGGCTTGCTGATGAGGTTAAAGTCAACACTCCCAGGTTCAAAATCGTGAATGAGTCACCAGACACATGCCTGGTGGAAAACAGTCATTAAACGTCCAGACTACCAAGAAAGGGAAGCTCAGAGTAACACAGCAGTAAATACTCAATTTTTCTAATTCAGTCAAATATAAGAAGCATGAGGATATGGCCTGTGTCCAAACTGTTTTAGCTAATCATAAGATTCAGCTTAATGCCTTGGTCCCAGTAAATACTAAAATCATATGATTGAGTTCTTTCTTTTTGTCACTTAACAAAATTCATCACATATGTGAGTGTCTGATATGTTCCAGACAGATTTCAATCACCAGGATTAGATAAATAACATAGAGTATGCCATCAAAGTGCTCATAATTTAGTGAAAGAGACAGAGACAGTCAAATAAATAAATTAACTACAAATATGTGGCATGTGATCTAAGCAAAGAAGGTTAAAAAAAAAAGAGGTAGTTACTCAGCTAAGATTAAGATGGATTTTTATCATCACCATCATTACTATCATCACAATCTATGCTCTATATATAGAAATTAAAACTGAAATATTACAAAATTAGAATGCAATTTATTCAATACTTGCAATTTAAATGTCTACATGCATATTTAAATACACCAGTGTGTGTATTACTTTATATGGCACTGATCACTCATGCCTTCTAACTAATTAATGCTGTTTGTGAATATTATGGTTATGACAACTCCAAATTAGGTAACTAGGGAACCACTTAATACTTTAATCTCATGATTCCAATGCATTGGAATCCAAATCAATTCTCTAAACAATGCATCATTTCACAGAATATTCATCCTAAAAAATAAAATATGTGAGTACTCTTCATTCCAGTTTTTACTTATGAGAGTAGTATAAGAAATATTCACCCACCATCTCCAGATATTAGTTTCTAGCAACTAAAGTTTAAAAAGTACAAATAATTACCCTGGAGCAAGTCTGATTTCATTCAACTCAATGATTTTTCAGAGTTTATTTTTTGATTTCTTATTATTGCATTTTTCTTTCAAGTTGACCTTTTATCTTCCAACTGCAACCTGCTGCTGTACTTGCAAGTGGTGAAATTTGTTTGTGGATCTTTCCAGAGCCTGTCATTATCATTCAAGATTAGCTTGGAAGCATTCACAATGGGGTTAAAAAAAAAGTTCCTACTATCTCCCTGTCACTCTCCATTATAACAATACTAACATGTAGAAAATGATATCTTTCAATTTGATCAGAGAAGAGAGAGCTTGGGGCTAGCGGCAGATTAAGAGTCACATAAATAGATTTAGAGCATCATCAGTTGGTGGTAAAGTAGTCAGCATTTATCAAACAGCAAATAGGTGCCAGGTACTGTGTTCAGCTGTGTATGTAGAACAAATCATTGAAAATCTTGTGAGGTTAGAATTTTTCATTTCAATAGAAGATGAAAATTGCATCTCAGAAAATCACTGAGATATTAAATGGTCAATACAGGATTTCAGCCCAATAGAAGCAGTGAATGAATGGCAAGTTCAAAACTGGAGGACATGGGAGATGATAGCATTAGAGATCTGTCTGCAAATCTTGGCAAGTAAAATGACAAAGGAAGAAACTGAGTTCAAGTAGGTAGAAGTTGAGGAGGGAAGGCATACAATTTCCATAGCCCTCTTTCTAGCTCTCTGACTTTTCTTTGAAACTGGATTTTGTGAGGACAGTAAGTTTAAGGAGTCAGAGGTAGAGATATGAAGCAACAATGATGGTTTAATGTTCAAATGGGTTGGGAATGGGGATTAAACTTATACAATGTAAAATTAAGAAGATTTTTATTAGCTTGAAAAAGGAGCTTCCATTAGTTGGAGACTATTATGAAAGCCTTTAAGAATGGCTAGTGTCAGTGCCACAATGGATAACCAAAGTGAGCATTCCTAAGAAATTACTTGGAGTCAGCTCCAAGATGGTCACCATGGAGCAGTAGAAAGGTACCTTTCTTGCCTAGTAATATGGAGAATGGGGATGAAGTCATCAATTGACTGAAATGTCCTGAATTCTTTTGGAAGGGCAATACACCCAGCAAAGGTCTCTTTGAATGCAGAAAACAGACCAGAAAACAATGGCGAGCACTGGACTCTGGGCTCCCTACCTCCCACCTGTTTCAGGCTTGAACAAAGTCAGAAGTTCTGCTCAGTGAAGAAGAGGAATGAGTGATTCTAAGACATTTCAAGTCAGTTTACCCCCTCCTACCCATACACCAGCCATCAGTCCCATATGGGAGGAGCTTTGGTAGGGACACAGTGAATGGCAACAGAAACCCAGGTGAAATGGGGTATAGACCTGTCTGCTGATAGCTGCTACAGTGGTAGCCTTTTCCCAGACAGAAGAAAGCCCTCTGCAGAGTGAATCTAGATAGCACGCCCACTGCCAGCAGCAGTGGAGAAGCAGATTTGTGCTTCTTATGCTGAGCAGGTCAGAGATACACCCTGAACCCAGCAGAGAACTCTTTGTACACACAAAGACCAGAAAGCAACAGCAGATGTGGGACTTCAGGATTCCCACCTCCTGTCCTGTTTCAGGCTCAGAAAGAGTCAGAGGCTCTGTTTGGTGAAGAAGAGGGTGAGTGATTTTAAGATGAGTCAGTTCACCGCCCCCCCAGCACAATAGGGGCTGAAAACTGATTCAACTAGCTTAGCAGAAGAAGAGACAACTTGTAATTATGGTATCTTGACAGATACCATAATTGCTTGTGGAGCAAGCAGCACAAGTGAATGCTCCTTCTCCCAGTGAATGATGGAATTATAGAGAAGGAAAAGAGACCTGCCACAAAAGAAGAAAAAATCACCAGAAGCCCCAAGAGTCCTAAAGAGACAGCACCTGGGGGGGAAAAAACAGTGATTGAAGAACAAACAAACAATGGAAAACTCCCAAAACAACCTGTCTCAGGTGACAGCCACAGAAGCCACAGATTGGATGATAAAAATGAACAGGAACCAAGAGAAACAAGAAGCAAAGCTTAATGAAATTGTAGTGGAGTTGATCAATTTAAAAAAAGTTTATTCTAAAATAATGAAAATAAAGAACTCCATCCTCAAAGCAAATAACAAATGAACAAGCATAAAGAACAAAATTAACCAAACAGAAGAAAGAATCTCAGAACTTAAAGGCCAAAATATGGAATTAACTCAATCTGTTAAAAATGGAGAGAAAAAAAAAACTGAAAAAAAGGAAGAAAGCCTCCAAGAGATGTGCAATTATATCAAGAAGTCAAATGTATGCCTGGTTGGTATCCCTGAAACAGAAACGAATAACACCTTGGAACAAGCATTGCATGAGGTTATTTAAAAAAACATTCCTCATTTCACCAGAGACATGACCATTCAAGCACAAGAGATTCAGAGAACAAAAACGTCACATGAGAAGACCAACCTCTAGACACATAGTAATCGGCCTCCACAAGGTAGACATGAAAGAAAAGAAATCCTAAAGTCTGCAAGAGAGAAAGGTTAGACTACTTACCATGGAAGACCCATCAGAATCACTCCAGACTTACATGCAGAAACACTACAAGCTAAAAGAGACTGGAGTTCAATTTATTTTTAATTGTTGGGTACAATTCAGGGTTAGGTATACAAATATTCATTGTGCAGGTACTCTTGTTGATAAGGTGCGTGCCCCCTTCCCTAGGCAGATTCCCACAACTGTCAATTCCACCTCCCCACCCCCCACCACCCCAGCAGTTTCCAGCTACTGCCAATCCTTTTCTTATAGTATTGCGATAGTTGTTCAAAGTCCACTTATGAGTGAGAGCATGTGATACTCAGTTCTTTGTTTTTGTGAAAAATCACTCTAAGTTCATCCAGGTTGCTGAAAATTTCATGATTTTGTTCTTCTTTATGGCTGCGTATATTCCATTGTGTATATGTACCACATTTTTTAAATCCAGTCCTCTTTTGAAGGGCAGCACAGTTGGCTCCACGTTCTTACTATTGTGAATAATGCTGCAATAAACATACATGTGTAGATAACTTTTTTATAGACTGATTTGAGTTCTTCCAGGTATATTCCCAGTAGGGGGATTGCAGAGTCATATGGAATGTCGATTTTTAGAACTTTTAGGGACTGCCACACTGTTTTCCACAGATACTGTACGAGTTTATACTCCCACCAATAGTGTAGAAGTGTTCTCTTTTCTCCACATTCTCTCCAGCATCTGTTATTTTTTGAGTTATTGATGATGGCCATTCTGACTGGAGTTAGGTGGTACCTCAGTGTAGTTTTAATCTGCATTTCTTTGATGACTAGTGAGACTGAACATTTTTCATGCTTCTGTTGGCTGCTTGTATGTCTTCTATTGAGAAGTGTCTATTCATATCTTTTGCCCACTTTGTAATGAGGCTGTTTGCTTTTTTCTTTTCAGCACGTTTGAGTTCCTTGTAGACTCTAGATGTTAAGCCTTTGTCAGACATAGAGTTGGCAAATATTTTTTCCCAGTCTGTGGGCTGTCTCTTTGCTCTCTTGATGATTTCTTTGCTTTGCAGAAACTTGTCATTTGATGAGGTCCCACCTGTCTATCTTATCTCTTGTGCCATGAGCACTTGGGGTTTTGATCAAGAATTGGTTGCCAGTTCCAATTTTCATAAGAGTGTCTCCTGCATTTTCTAAGATTCTTATAGTTTGAAATTTTTACATTTAGGTCTCCGATCCATTTAGAGTTGATTTTTGTGTATGGGGAGAGGTAGGGGTCCTGTTTCAATCTTCTGCATGTGGTCAGTCAGTTTTCCCAGCCCCATCTACTGAATAGATTCTCCTCTCTTCAGTGGTTGGTGGTGGAGACTCTGTCAAAGATGAATTTTTTGAGAAATTGAGGTTTTGCTTCTGGAATCTGAATTCTGTTCCATTCATCTATATGCCTGTTCTTGTACCAATATCAGGTTGTTCTGACTATTGTAGCTTTATAATAAAGTTTAAAGTCTGGGAGTGTGATACTGCCTGCCTTTTTATTTTTCTGAGGATTGTTTTGGCTACTCGTGGTCATTTATATTTCCATATGAATTCCTGTATGGTTGTTTCTAGGTCTGAGAAGAATGTTGCTGGTAATTTGATGGGTATTGCATTAAATCTGTAGATTGCCTTAGGTAGAATGGACATCTTAACAGTGTTGATTCTTCCAATCCATAAGCATGGAATATTTTCTCACTTGTTTGTGTCATCTTTGATTTCTTTGAGCAGTGTTTTGTAATTTTCATTGTGAAGGTCTTTCACATCTCTGGTTAGGAAGATGCCAAAGTCTTTCATTTGTTTGTGACTATTGTGAATGGAATTGTGCTTTTTATTTGGGTTTCTGTTTGTCTATTTTGAAAATGTGATTGTTGTTTGCATATTTATTTTATACCTTGAGACTAAGCCAAAGTCCTTTATCAGTACAAGGAATTTTTTTGACAGAGTCTCTTGTGTTTTCGAGATATAGAATCATGTTGTCTGCAAAGAGGGATAACCTTTCCTCTTTTCCTATTGGATACCCCTGATCACCTTCATGATTGCTCTAGCTAGAACTTCCAAAACTATATTGAAGAGGAGGAGTGAGAGTGGGCATCCTTGTCTTATTCCAGTTTTCAGGGGAAATGGTTCCAATTTCTGTCTGTTTAACAGTATGCTGGCACTGGTTTTCTCATAGATGGCTCTTACTATTTTGAGATATGTTCCATCTATGCCTAGATTTTTTATGGTTTTTATCAAGAAGGGGTGCTGGATTTTAGCAAAAGTTTTTTCTGCATCTAATGATATAATCATGTGGCTTTTGTTTTCATGTCTGTTGGTGTATTTAATTACATTTATGGTCTTATGAATGTTGAATCAGCTTTGCATCCCAGCGATGAATCTTACTTGGTTATGGTGGATGATTTTTGAGATGTGTTGCTGAATCCGGTTTGCTAGGATCTTGTTGAGAATTTTAGCATCTGTGTTCCTCAAGCATATCAGCCTGTAGTTCTCTTTCTTTGTTGGATCTTTACCTGGCTTGGATATCAATGTGATTTAGCTTCATAAGTTGATTTGGGAAGAGTTCCATCTCTTTTAGTCACCTGGAATGCTTTCAAGAGGATTAATATCAGTTCCTCTTTGTATGTTTTATAGAATTCTTCTGGAAACCTATCTTGTTCAGGGCTTTTTTTGTAGATAATTTTTTTTATGACATAGTCAATTTCCTGGACTGTTATTTGTCTATTTAGGGTCTCAATTTCTTCTTGTTTCAACCAGGAGAGGTTGTGTGATGTCAAAAAGTCCGCCATTTCCTTCAGGTTTTCAAGTTTGTTTCCATTCAAGTGTACATAGTAGTCTGATAATCTTTTGTATTTCTTGAGGGTCAGTTGTGACTTTTGTGTTTCTGATTGAGTTTATTTGGGCTTTTTCTCTCTTTTTCTTGATCAGGCTGACTAGGGGACAATCAGTCTTGTTTATCCTTTCAAAGAACCAGCTTTTTGTTTCATTGATTTTTCTGTATTATCTTTTTGTCTTCTATGTCCCCGATTTGGGCTTTTATTTTGGTGATCTGGATTCTTCTCCTAAAGTTAGAATTTTGGTGGCCTTGTTTTTCCAGCTTCCTTAGGTGACTTGTTAGGCTGTTAACTTGTGATCTTTCCATTTTCTTCAAGTGTGTCTGTAGAGAGATGAATTCCTCTCTTATTACAGCTTTCATGGCATCCCAGAGATTTTGATAAGATGTTTTTTTCATTTTCATTTGTTTCCAGGTATCTTTTAATCTCTGTTTTTATTTCCATGTTGGCCAGAAGTTACTTAGCATCATGCTATTTAGTGTACATATCTTTGTGTGTTTGGGGGGAACTTAGTAATCAGCCTCCATAAAGAAGACATGAAAGAAAACAATCCTAAAGTCTGCAAGAGAGAAAGGTTAGACTACTTACCAAGGAAGACCTATCAGAATTTCTCCAGATTTATCTGTAGAATCACTACAAGCTAAAAGAGACTGGAGTTCAAACTTTAACATTTATTTATTTATTTATTTATTTATTTAATCAGAGTCTCATTCTGTTGCCCGGACTAGAGTGCAGTGGCACACTTGGGGCCACTGAAGCCTTGACCCACTGGGCTCAGGCGATCCTTCCACCTCAGTCTTCCAAGTAGCTGGAACTACAGACATATACTACCACACCCAGCTTTTTTTTTTTGATACAAGATCTCTAAGTTGCCCAGGCTGATCTTGAACCCCTAGGCATACCTCTCATCTCGCCCTCCAAACTTCTGGGTTTACATGCTTGAGCCACTGTACCCAGCTGAATTTTTAACATTCTTAAAGATAAATAATTCCAACCAAGAATTTCCTATCCACCAAACTAAGTTTTATCAGTGACAAAAAATTAAAACCCATCACAGACATCCAATTCCTAAGAGATTATGCTACCTCCAGATGAGTCCTTCAGGAGACACTTAAAAAGGACTTAAACACAGAAAAAAAAAAACAGTTATGCTCATCACAAAAGTACAGGCAAACACAGAATTAATAGAGCACAGAGAGTACCCCCCTAAATGAAAACACTCACATATATACTTACAAAACTTAAAAGGAAACAAAGAAACTCCCTAAGAGTTCCATGGCAAGGATAAACTCTTACATTTTAATAATCAACCTGAACATGTATGGACTAAATGCACTGCTGAAAAGATGTGGAGTGGCAAACTGGATTTTAAAAAAGCACAATCCAACAATCTGCTTGCATCCAGGACACTCATCTCACAAGATAGGACACCCAGAGACTCAAAGTTGGAAACTGGAAAATGGACTTTCAGGTAAATAGAAAACAGAAGAAGGCAGAAGTAGCTCTTCTAATATCAGACAAAGCAACTTTAAGCTCTCAAAATTTTTAAAAGATGTAATGATAAAAGACTCAATTGACCAGGAGGAAATAATTATCCTAAACATGTATTCAACACAGGATCACCAGGCTTTATAAATTAATTACTAAGTAAACTAAGAGAGGATACGGACTCTCACACAATCATAACTGGAGAACTAAATACCCAACTAACATCTCTAGATAGATCATAAAGGCAAAAAATCAATAATAAGCAGATTTGGAACCTAGACTCAATGCTCAGTCAAATGGACTTAACAGACATCTATAGAACAATACACCCAACAACTATAGAGTATACATTCTACTTATCAGCACATAGTACATGCTCCATGATTGATCACATTCTTGGACATAAGTCAAGCATTTAATCTGCCAAACTCTAAAAGATTGAAATAAGTCCATGCATCTTCTCAAATCACAGTGAAAAACAAATAAATGTCACCACCATGAAGATCTCCACAAAACACAAAAAGACATGGACACTAAACAACATGTTGCTGAATGATTTCTGAGTCAATATGAAAATCGAGACAGAAATAAAACGATTCTTGGAAACAAATGAAAGCAAAGAAATTCTTATTATAATCTCTGGAATGTCATGAAATCAGTATTAAGAGGAAAATTCATAGCACTGCACACACACATCAGGAAAGCAGAAAGATCACAAGTAAACAGCCTGACATCACACCTAAAGGAGCTGAAAAGGTAAGGCCACCAAAATCCTAACTTCAGCAGAATAATTCAGATAACCAAGGTAAAATTGCAACTGCTGGGCAATAGAATACAAAAATATAAATGAAAAAATAAACAAGATAAAAAGCTGGTAGTTTGAAAGAATAAATAAGTTTGACAAACCACTGGCCAGATTGACTTTTAAAAAAGAGAAAGTCTAAATAAACACAATTAGAAATGAAAAAGGTAATGTCACAACTGACCCCAAAGAAATTCAAAGACCAAATAATGAAAAAGAATCACACACCAATCTCTTTGATGAACATAGATGTAAAAATTCTCAGTAAGATTCTACCAAATCAGATTCAACAACTTATCTCCAGGATCATCCACCATGGCCAGGTGGGCTTCATTCCTGGGATTCAGTGCTGTTTCAACATTCACAAGACCATAAACATAATTGAATACATTAACAGTTATAAAACCAAGAACCACATAATTATATCATTAAATGCAGAAAAAGCATTAAACAAAATCCAGCATCACTTCTTGATTAAAAAAATCCTTGGAAGCTTTGGCATAGAAGGAATATTCCTCAAAACAGTAAAAGTCATCTTTGATAATCCCACAGCTAACATTTTGCTCAATGGGCAGAAGTTGGTTGCATTCCTAATGAGAAGGGAAATAAGACAAGGATGCCCACCTTCATCACTTCTCTTCAACCTAGTGCTGGAAGTTCTTGCCACAGCAATCAGGCAAGAGAAGAAAATCAGGAGTAAAATAGGAAAAGAAGTTCAGCTATTACTCTTTGCAGACAATATGATTCTATAATTTGAAAACCCAAGGAAGTCTGTCAAAAGCTTCCTTGCACTGATAAATGACTTTGATAAGGTTTCAGGGTGCAAAATCAAAATGCAAAAGACTGCAGTATTTCTATACACCAGCACCAACCAGGCAGAGAACCAAACAAAAAACACAATACCATTCATAATAGTCACAAAAAAATGAATTATGTGGGCATCCACCTAATCAGAGAAGTGAAAGACCTTTACAATTAGAATTACAAAACACTGCTCAAAGAAAATAAAGACGACACAAACAAATGGAGAAACATTCTTTACTCATGGATTGCAAAAGTCAATATTGTCAAGATGCTTATCATACCCAAGGTAATCTACAGATTCAATGCAATAACCGTCAAACTACCAACATCATTTTTCTCAGACCTGGAATCAACAAAATAGAAATTCATATGGAAACATAAAAGGACACAAATAGTCAAAACAGTCCTCGGCAAAAGGAACAAAGTGGGAGGTATCACACTTCCAGACTTCAGTAACTAAAACAGCCTGGTATTGGTACAAGAATAAATGCATAGACCAATGGAACAGGGCAGAGATTCCAGAAGCAAAAACACAATCTCTAAACCAACTCATCTTTGACAAAGTCACCAATAACAATCACTGGGGGAAAAGAGACAATATTTGGCAAATGTTGCTGGGAAAACTGACTGACCACATGCAGAAGAATGAAACTGAACCCCTACTTGTCACCATACACAAAAATCCACTCTAAATGGATCCGCGAACTGAAATTAAAACCTCAAGCTATAAGAATCCTAGAAGAAAACATAGGAAACACTTATGCACATTGGAGTAGGCAGTGAATTATTGATCAAGTTCCCAAAAGTGAACACCATAAAAGCTAAAATAGGTAAGTGGAATCTCATCAAACTGAAAAGCTTTTGTACAGCAAAAGAAACTATCGAGAGAGTAAAGATACAGCCCACAGAATGGGAAAAGACATTTGCTAATCATGTGTTTGACAAAGACCTAACATCCAGGATCTACAAGGAACTCAAATGAACTGAAAGAAAAAAACAAACAACCCTATTAAAAAGTGGGCAAAGGACATGAATAGACACTTTTGAAAAGAAGATATACAAGCAGCCAATAGATACATGAAAAAATTCTCAGCCTCACTAATCATCAGTGAAATGCAAATAAAAACTGCAACGAGATACCACCTAACTCCAGTAATGATGGCCATCATTAATAAATCAAAAAACAACTGACACTGGTGAGGATGCAGAGAAAAGGGAATACTTCTACACTGTTGGTGGGAGTGCAACCTAGTTCAATCACTATGGAAAGCAGTGTGATGATTCCTAAAAGAACTGAAAATTTACCTTCCATAAGATCAGCAATCCCTTTCCTGGAAATATACCCAGAGGAACATAAATTGTTTTACCAAAAAGACACTTGCCCACGTACGTTTATATTCACATGTTCACAATAGCAGAAACATGGGACCAACTATACTGCCCATTGAAAGTGGACTGGATAAAGAAAATGTGGTACATATACACGCTAAACTATTACACTATAAAGAACAACAAAATCATGAATTTTGCAGAAAATTGGATGGAGTTGGAGATTATAATCCTTAGTGATCTATCACAGAAACAAATAACTGAATACCACATGTTCTCACTTACAGTGGAACCAGGACATTAATCACATTAGCACAAGGGAGGAATTGACAGTCGCTGAGCACTGCCAGGGGAGGAAAGGGAGAAGGAGGGCACATAACAACACAAAGAGTGCCTGGTCCCAAACCAGGGGAATTGAGGGCCAGTTGGAGGCCCAAACTGCATGCAGCCTTTTTGTGTAGTTAATTCTTACTCGTACTCCACATCCCCATAATACAATAAAAAAGAAATTGCTTAATGGGTCCAACATACACTATTCAGGTGATGGATACTCTTAAAACCCTGATTTTATCACTGTGAAATCTATGCATGTAACAAAATTACACTTGTACCTTATAAATCAATACAAATAACAAAAATTAAAAAATTTTAAACATAGGCATTTTAAATACATAAGGAATGGTCATGTATACCAATGTTTCTCAGAAATCAGGTGGCCTTGATAAGCTGGGCTGAAAACAAAAGGTTGAATCTTTATTAACAAGCTGCATCATGAACTTACTAGTAACTTCAAGCAAATCACTCAAATCCACAGTCATGCATCACTTAACAAAGGGGTATATATTCTGAAAAATATGTCAGAAATGCATTGTTACGTGATTTCATCATTGTGCAAATGCCATAGAGTGTATCTGACAAACACCTAACATCCAGGATCTACAAATGAGCTGAAAGGAAAAAACAAACCATGTAGCTTTCTTACACAAACCTAGAAGATATAGCAGCAGCTTGATACTCACTTAGGCTTTATGGTATAACTTATTGCTCCTAGACTACAAACCTGTACAGCATATTACTGTACTAAATATTGTAGTCAATTGTAACACAATGGCAAGTATTTGCATATCTAAACATATCGAAGCATATAATATTATGATGGCTATGACATCAATAGGCAATAAGGATTTTTCAGCTCCATTATAATCTCACGGGACCACCATCATATATACTGTCTATGATTGAATAAAATGTCATTGTGTGGCATATAACCGTATCATGCCCTTATCATGACAGAACAATTATTTCTCCCACTGAGTTCATTTTTTAAAAAGACAATTGTTTTATGGGATCAATATCCCATTGATATGGAAGAAAACTTTCAGTGTAAGGCTTTTGTATCAGTTCTATAACCAGTTTAAATATATTGTTGATTTTTTTGTGTGTCAATTTGGCTAAACTATGGTGACCAGTTGGTGAAACATTAATCTAGATGTTGCTCTAGAAGTATTTTTTAGACGTGGTTAACATTTACAACAAGCTTTAAGTAAAGATTACCCCTCATAATGTTGGTGGGCCTCATTTAATAAATTGACAGCTTTAAGAGCAAAGACTGAGGTTTCCTGTAGAAGAAGGAATTTTGCTTCCAGACTGCCTGAGTTTTCCAGCCTTTGAATTCAAGACTGCACCATCAACTTTTATTTCAAGTTCTAGCCTGTAGCTTGCTGTGTGGATTTCATATTTGCCAGCACCTACAACCTTGTGAACTAATTCCTTAAAGTAAAAGATAGATAGATACACAGATATAGATATAAATTGCCTGTTGGTATTAGTCTTCATCTTTTGAGTTCTTTGCGAAAAGATATTTTTAACCCACAGTACCCTAAAAGTGTTAATAAATGCTCTCCCTAATTTTAAGGGCTCTACATATGACATTTATTTATTTCAGTGATTAGTAATTGCTGTAATTATACCTACTTCCCAAAAAAAGCAAATAAGACTATGTAGACAAAATGAATCATCAATATTTATGCATCTATGTATTAATCAAAATTGAAATTCACAAAAACTTATTAAAATAGTGCATACTTTATCAATTAGGAAAGGAGAAGATTGAAGATTTAGTAATATTAGAAGATAATATGTCAATGATGAATAAACTTTTTTGGCAAGTAAAATATTCCATAAAGTTTTGAAATAAAAAGAAATTTTCATTTTATATTGAATAATGCTTCCTATACAGCTGAAGATTTGAATTACTGATGTCTCAAGTGTGCCAGCAAACCTTTCTTCATTCAAATATTTACATCAACTAGATCAACTTTACTTTCAGCTCAATTCTTCTTTGACTTGGCATATGAAAGAAAAACATCATTTTATTTGATTTAAACAAGAAATGAATTTTTTTTCCTTCAACTCTCTGGAATTGAAAAACTCTGAAGCGAGCTTTATTTGGGCTCAAGTTATTCATTCATTCACTCATTCATTCATGTCAAACTTAATATTAAGTATCTACTGCATCAATTGAATCAAGATGATTTTAAACACCAAGGAGTAGACAAAAAGTTCTAACCCTCGGTCTCTACTCTACAGGTGCTAGCGCCTTCTTGAGGAGACAAAGCACACAGGCATTCCGATAACTAAGGAAGTTGCATTTAATTAAATGTCATGACAAGAGGTAATATTAATAAATGCTATTCTGAGACAAAATTAATATGTGTTTGGTATGAAAAATAGAACAATAACCCATGACACCCAGAGACTGACCTGCTAGGATCACTCAGGCTTTGTTTCTAGCTCTCAGTATTCACAGCCAGACCTTGGTGCTCTCCTACTGAACATAAACAATTTCAATATTTGAATTGCTTAAGAACTAGCTTATGTGTTAGAGAGACAAATGACAGGATAGAAAAACAATGAGAACAGAAGCATGAAAAAGCAGTTGCCCAAATAAATCAAATAAATAAACTTGAATATTCCTTTTTTAAAAATTCTTCAGGATTCGCATCTTTAATTGTAGATAATCTCTACCTTACAGCATTGTGAACAGTAAATATATGTAAATATGACTCTCAAATTGTTTAATCACATATTTACTCCTGTTTGGGTTTAGCACATATTTGCAAAGCTCCTATTATGTGTCAGGTGCTGTGCTCAGCACAGGTAAAGACACAATTATGAAACAAATTGGGTTCTCAATCACCTCTTCATGCCCACCTCTGTACTCCTAACTAAACTCCTAAATGATAACCATCATTTCTTAGCTGGCTTTCCTAACCATCAATATATTTAACTCCCTCCAGCCATTTTCAAAATTCTGATGCTAAACAGAACACTAGTTATACTATTTCCCAGCTCAAACCCTTTAGTGAATCTCCCCACACAAAACTACAAATTTCTTGGTATAACACTTAAAACGCTCCCCAATCTCTTTTCATCTTGTTCAATCTTGTCTCACGAGTGTCCTACAAGAATATGGGACTCCACAAAATTAAGCATGGCTTCTTAATATGTCACATGCTTTCTAGTCTGATATTTTATATTATTTTCTCTGCCTGTAACACTCCAGGTATGTGCTCAAATTGAACTCACTCATCTATTGTATAAAATAGTTCCCAATTTTCCCATCGCTAAATAAAATATTTCTCCCTAAATTGTAATATTTTATCTATGTTTCTCTTTTACAGATTAGTTTATACATGTCTCTATGTTTTTCTTGAATGTTTCTTTAAACTTTTTACTTTGAGATAATTGTAGATTGACATGCAGTTGTAAGAAATAATACAGTCTTCCCATTGACCTTCTACCCAGTTTTCCCAGTGATAGCATCTTGCACAACTGTAGTACAGTATCACAAAAATAATGTTGACCTTGATACAGTGAAGATACAAAACATTTCATCACATAAAGATCCTACATGTTACCCTCTTATAACCACGCTAACTTCCTTCTTATCCTCACTCCCTCCTTAACCTTTGTGAACAACTGAACTGTTCCGCATAGGATTTCTTTTTTTGGAGTTGAGGGTCTCACCCTGTCACCCAGGCTGGAGTGCAGTGGCACAATCATTGTTCATTGCAGCCTCAGGCTCTTGGACTCAAGTGATCCTCCTGCCTCAGCTTCTCAAGTAGCTGGGATTACAAGTGTGAGTTACGATGCCCAGCAGGCCTAGATATTTTAATTCAGTAACATTCTCTGGATATTCATCCAAGTTGTTTAGTGTATCAATAGTTCATTCCTTTCTATTAATGAACACCATTCCCAGGCATGAATGTACCACAGTTTAATCACTCACTGGTTAAAGGGCACCTGTGTTGGTTCCAGTTTGGGTTAATATGAATAAAGCTGCTATGAAAACTCATTTACAGATTTTTATGAACATAAGTTGTCATTTCTATGAGATAACTGACCAGAAGAACAATTTCAGGGTTTTAAGATAGCTATGTATTTGTACAAAACTGATAAACTGTTTTTCAGACGTACTATTTTACATTCCCACTGACATATATGAATGATCCAGTTTCTCTGAATCCTTACCAGCATTTGGTGTTGTTGCTATTTGTTTTATTTTAACCATTCTGGAAGATGTGTAATTGCTATGGCCTGAATGTTTGTGTCCCTTCAAAATTTATTTGTTGAAATTCTAAGCCCCCAGTAATGATGTTAGAAGCTGGGGCCTTTGGAAGGTGACGCATGAGCCAGGCTCGGTGGCTCAGCCTGTAATCCCACGCCTTTGGGAGGCTGAGGTGAGTGGATTGACTGAGCCCGCGGGTTCGAGACCCGCCTGGGCAGCGAGACCTCATCTCTACAATTACAGGCGTGGTAGCACATGCCTGTAATTCCATCTACTTGGAAGGCTGAGGTGGAAGGATCGCCGGAGCCCAGCAGGTCGAGGCTGCGGTGGCCGGGAGCGGCCACTGCACTCCTGTCTGAGCGACAGAGTGAGACTCCAACTCAAAAAAAAAAAAAGAAAGGTGATGCATGGAATTAGTACCCTTATAAAAGAGGCCCGAGAGAGCTTGTTTGCTCCCTCCGTCATGTGAGGATACAACTGGAAGACACCATCTATGAGGAACAGGCCCTTACCAGACACTGAATCACTATTGATGCATCTTGATATTAGACTTCTTGGCCTCCACAACTATGAGAAATCAACATCTACTGTTTGTAAGCTACCTGGTCTATGATGATTTGGTATAGCAGTCCAAATAGACCAGATAGTAAGGATTTCTCATTGTGGTTATCATTTGCATCTCCTTAATGGCCAATTATGTTGAACATCTTTTCATGTGTTTACTTGTTTGACTACAAGTTTCTGGAGAAACGTATATACTTTAAAGAGCTCAATATCTGTTTTATAATTCATGGAGTTCTCTACATTGTTGGATCTATAAATACAATTTAAGAAAGAACTTAAGAGGCTTTTGAATGGGAGTGATGAGGGGGACAACATCAGTAAGGATGCCTGATCTCAAACTAGGCAAAGTAAGAACCAAAGGGAGGCCCAAACGTTACCTGTATGATGACCACCTGTATACCTAATCCTGAATTGTACTCTGCATCTTTAAAATAAAAAGAAAGAGAGACTTTGGAAGAGAAAGTGAAGCACAGAAAAGTTTGGTAGCTTGCCAATAAATCTGCCTACTGATGGAGTTACAAGATCTCAGTTCACGTGTCTCAAGAACAGCATTCTTTCCTTGCATCACCTATTACTGCCTATGTGGGCTAAATAATAAAAAAAAAATCTTTGGCCATATTAAGTTTTTCTGACTGTCAGCAGCATCCCATGTGGTCAATTATGCACATCTACTTAAAATACTCTTGTCCCTTGGCTTTTTTTCCAGTTTAATTTAAGGATAATTGACAAATTAAAACTAAACACATTTAATGTGTACAGCATGATATTTTTATACACAGAGAGTAGATGTTGTAAAATAATTACCAAAATCAAGCTAATTAATGTATCCATCACCTCACATAGTTAAGTCTGTGTATGTGTGTTTCTGGGTGTGCTGAGAATACTTAACTTCTACTCTTTTAGCAAATTTCAAGTATACAATATATTATTATTATCTATAGTCACCATTCTGTACATTAGTCTCGAGAACTTATGCATCTTACAACTAAAAGTCTATTATCTTTGACCAGCATCTTCCCATTTCTTTCACACTGCCTTCCTCCATCTCTGATAACCATGTTACCAGAAATGATCCAGGAATCCCATTTCTTAGAACATGTCCAAAAAAAATAAAATCACTATCTTGAAGAGTTATATTAAACCCCCATGTTCATTACATCATTGCTCACAGTAACTAAGATATAGAAGTAATCCAAGTGCCAGTTAATGGATAAATAATAATTATAACCATAATGAGATATTACGAGTGTCTTGTTCATTACCAGATTCCACTGTTTTCATGAGTTCAAGTGTTTAGATTCCACAGATCAGTGGAACCATGCAATATTTGTCTTTCTGCGCATGGCTTATTTTTCATAGCATAATTACCTAATGGTATATTCATATTGTAGCAAAAGGCAGAATTTCTCTTTTTAAAGCTGAATAAGATACTATTGTGTTTGTGTCTTATTTTCTTGAATTATTTATGTATTCACTGGCACTTAGATTGTCCCCATATCTAAGCTATTGTGAAAAATAATGTAATGAGCATGGAGGGTTAAGATATCTGTTAAAGATAGTGATTTTATTTCTTTTGAATATATGTTCAGAAGTGAGATTGCTGAATCATATAATAGTTCTCATTTTAAAGTTTTGAGGCCTCCATACTGTTTTCCATTATGGCTGTACAAATTTGCATTCCTACCAACAATATATAAGGGTTCTCTTTTGCCACATCCTCCCAAACTATTGTCTTTTTTTTTTTTTTTTTTTACAATAACCATCTTAACACGTGTAAGATGATAACTCATTGTGGTTTTGATTTACACTTCTCTGATTATTGGTGACACTGAACACCTTGTGATATGCCTGTTTCCAGTTCATCTATCTTCTTTGGGAAAATGTCTATTCAGGTCCTTTTCCCATTATTGAGTCATGATTTATTTTTTATTCTATTTTTCTAGGGGTCTTGGACATTTTTTGTTTGTTTTTGCTATTCAGTTGTATGAGCTACTTAGCTATTTTGAATGTTAATTCCTTATCAGATACATAGTTTGCAAATATTTTTCCTATTTTGTGTGTTGAATTCTCATTTTGTTGATTATTTCCTTTGCTATGCAGAAGCTTTTTAATTTGATGTAGTTCCACTTGTTTCTTTTGCCTTTTCTGCTGTGTTTTTGGTGTCATATCCAAAAAAATTATTGCCAACACCCATGTAACAGGTGTTGTCTCCTGTTTTCTTCTAGTGTTACAGTTTCAAGTCTTACATTTAAGTCTTTAATACATTTTGAGTTTATGTGTGTATGGTGTAAGGATAAATTTTCATTTATTTGCATATGACTATCCAGTTTCTCTAACATCATGTTTGAAAAATATTATTGCTTCATTATTATATATTCTTGACACTTTTGTCAAAAATTAGTTGCCCATGTGTGTGTGTGTTTATTTCTAAACTTTCTATTCTGCTTCATTGGTTTATGTGTCTATTTATATGCCAACAACATACTATTATGATTATAATAACCTTGTAATATAATTTTAAATCAGGAAGTATGATGTTTCCAGTTTTGTTTTTGCTCAAGATTGCTTTAGCTATTCAGGATCTTTTGTGGTTTCATACAAATTTTAGGATTTTTTTTCAATTTCTGTGAAACATGTGATTGGAATTTTAATAGCTATTACATTGATTCTGCAGATTGTTTTGAGTAGTATGCGCCCAAATTTGATATTTATTCTTCAGATCCGTAAATAAACATGAGATACCTTTCTGTTCATTTGTGTCTTCAATTATTTTCATACATGTTTTATAGTTTTAAGTAGATAGATCTCTTTCCTCTTTGGTTAAATTTGTTTCTAAGTATTCTATTCTTTTTTATTTTATTATGAGGAGATTGTGTTTTAAAATTTTATTTCCAAATAGTTCCTTGCTAGTGTATAGAAACACAACTGGTTTGTGTATGTTGATTTTGTATCCTGTAATGTTACTGAATTAATTTATCAGTTTTAACAGTTTTTTGGTGGAGTCTTTAGGATTTTCTCTCCAAACAGGGACAATTTAACTTCTTCCTTCCAATTTGGATGCATTTTGTTTCTTTTCTGTGCCAAATTGCTGTGTCTAGGACTTCCAGGACTGTGTCAGATATGCATAATTAGAGTGGACATCATTGTCATGTTCCTAATTGTAGAGGAAAGCTTTCAGCTGTTCACCATTCACTGTAATGTTAGCTCTCAGCTTGTTCTATATGAATGGCCCACATGTTGATACATATTCTTTCTATACCTAATATGTTGAGTTTTTATCATGAAAGAATGCTAAATTTTGTCAAAATTTTTTGGTATCTATTGAAATGATCATGTAATATTTATCCTTTATTCTGCTATTGTGGTGTGTCACATTGATTGATTTGCATATATTGAACCATCATTGTGTCTCAGGGATTAATCTTACCCTAAAATGATGAATAACCCTTTAATGTGCTGTTGAATTTGTTTGCTAGTATTTTGTTGAGAACTTTGCATTTATGTTCATTGTTGGCTTATTATGTTTTCTTTTGTAGTGTCCTTGTCTGGTTTTGGTGTTAGGAAAATTTGGGAGTATCCCTTCATATGTACATACGTATGTGTATACATACACACACAAACACACACCTTTACCAGTGAGTTTTATACTTTTGCATGTTATCATGTAACTAATTAGCATCAATTCATATCAGTTTGAAAAACTCTTTTTAGCAATTTTTGTAAAGCAATTCTAGTGATGCACTCCCTTAGCTTTTGTTTGTCTGAGAAGGTCTTTATTTATTCTTCATTGTTGAAGGATAGCTTTGCCTAGTAATTATGCTTCAGTGCTTTAAAAATATTATTTCACTCTCACCTGCTCTGTGAGATTTCTGCTGAGAAATCCACTGATAGCCTTAGGTATGTTTCATTATATATGATGAGACTCTTTTCCCTTGCTGCTTTCAAAATTATGTCTTTGATTTTTTGATAATTTGCTATAATATGTGTTGGTTAAGCCTTCAAGTCTTCTTTGAGTAAAACTTTATTGTAGACTTTTGAGCTTCCTGTACCTGGATGTACATCTCTCTTTAGATTTGAGATTCATTCAGCCATTATTTCTTTAAATAATCTTTCTGCTCCTTTAGCTCTCTTTCTTCTTCTCTTGAAACATCCATAATGCATATAATTGTGTTCCATAAATCCATAGGCTTTCTTCATTTCTTTTTATTCATTTTTTCTTCTCTGACTAATTATTCTCAAAAGGCCTATCTTCAAGTTTACAAATTCTTTCTTTTGCTTGAACAGGTTTGTTGTTGTCTGTATGTCTCTCTCTCTCTCTCTCTCTCTCACATTCTCTCTCTTGCATTTTTTATTTCATTATATTCATCATCAGTTTCAGAATTTCTGCTTGTGGCCATGTTTCCTTCAGATGTCTGGCCTCCTTCTCTCTCTTGATAAGTGGATTTTCTCTCTCTCTCTCTCTCATCTACTTTTTAAATAAATGATTTTTCCCAATCTAAAAAAAAAAGGTTCCATTTGCATGTTTTAAATTATTTATGTCTTTATTGAACTTCTCATTTTGTTCATGTTCTGTTTCTTTGATTTTGTTGAGTTGTCTATCTGTGTTCTCTCATTGTTTGCTGACCATCTTTAAAACAATCACTTTGAATTTTTTATTAGGCAATTTGTAGATATTCATTTCTCTTGGGTTGGTACTGGATTATTGCAGTGTGCTTTTTGTGGTGTTATATGTCCTTGATTTTTTTTGTGTGTATTTCTTGAAGTCTTTAATTGATAACTTCACATTTGAAGATGCAATCATCTTCTCCAGTCTTCTGGCTTCGAGAAAGAAACACCTTCACCATTCAGCCTGCCTAAGGATTTTGAGACTCTTTCAAAACTTCTCTATGAATGCAGCTGCTCCACACCTGTTATTATCTCTCAGAGTGAGAGTGAAATTCTCAAGATTGTATGTATTTTTTAAATCTCATGAAGCCTTACCAGATGCTGAGAGCATAACATTTGTTTTCTCTAGGGAAGTGTCCTGAAATACTCATATTGTGTTTCTGCTTTCAGTCCCATAAAATAGAATTGACATTGTAAAATGAATTTGGGAGTGTTCCTTTCATACACAAACATTCACACATACTTTAGTATTCTAGTGGGGCAAGAGAGTGTCCCTCATGGTTGGGGGAGTGAGGCTGTCACTTATTACACTCCTATTTTTCCTCATGAGAGAAACTGTAAGCCAAAATCTCTCTCTTGGTACTGAGCTGTGTCACCACCTTCAAAGAGGTTTGACATGCATTTAATAAAACTGTTCTCCTGGCCCTCTTCAATGTACCGATTCTGTTTTGTCCCTCAATGGTGTGTTGGAACTTCTTCACTGGATTCTCAGACTTATTCAAAGGTACTTTCATCCATGAGTATTCACCAAAATCAATGCATCTGCAGAAGGATGACCACCATCTTGCTGATGCCACTCTTGCCTTTGACTTTCTTAACACTGCAGTCCCCAGAATTTCCTCTTACCTCTCTGGCTATTCCTTCTTTGTCTCTTTTATAAATCTATATTTTTCTCCCCTGGGATTTCTGAAGGTGTGGTGTTCATCCTCTTTCTCTTCTGATTTTATCATCTGTCTATGGTTGTTCTCCTTTGTGTCATGGCTTTGAATACCTCCTATAGACTAATAAATTACTCATCTCCAGTCAGACCTCTCAGCAATATATCTAACTCACTTCTTGACCTCTCCATTAGTATGTCTCAAAGGCACATTAAACCCAATATGTCTAAAACTGAATTTATTTTTTTCTCCTCAAGACTTGTCCTCTCCCAGTGCTACTGTAAACATTGATTGGAATCACTATCTGTGTTGCACTTTGAGAAGGGATGCCTCCCTAAGATTTTCAGAAGCAGGAGGGAAATTTTTATTTTTTAAATTTTTTATTCTAGCTTCAGTGTGAAGAACAAATTGCAAAGAGGGAGAAGTCTTTGATATTCGCTAGTATACAGTAATGTAGATATACAGAGCATTTGCATTTGCCTTTTGTCTGCTTAGAGAACCTTTGTGCTTCTTTTTACATTAATTAACTCTAACTATGTCTCAGATCTCAACTTATTCTTCAATTTCTTGAGGAAAATCTTTTTTAATCTTGAGAAGTAAAATCCTCCTACTATGTCTCTGGCTGTTATTATAGCATTTGTCTAGTTTTTTGTATGATTATTTGTTAAAGATCTACCTTCAAAAGGAAAATTTTTCCTTCCATCAAAAGAACTATACTTGCTTTTTCTCAAAATTATATATATATATATAGTAAGCACCTAGCAACATAAGCATAGAAGGTTCTTCATAAATATTTGTTAGAAAAGCTTTAAAAACTAATAAATAAGTTCTGTGTGAAAAACAAAGGCACACTAAAAGCTTCTAAGTATGCCCGGGGTCAATACAAATTTATACAATGAAAATACAAGATACATTTGATACTCATAATGATTCATCAGATATACAGAGAGATTCTGAATCAAAGAAATTGTATGGCTTCATTTAAGAGACTTCACATTATTTATGTGTTTCAGGCATTTCTAAATAAGTACAGTACATAGTATATTAATGTATTTTCAAAACCAAAATAGAAATATTAACTGTAATTTTGAGCACATATTGTTAGCTTAGGTTCAAAATATATTTCAAATTTAATTATTTCTCACTTCTTCCTATGACACTATTTTAGTACAGATTCATTTTTCTTTTTCCTGAACTTTCCACTGAATTAACTGATCATTCTGCTTTCATTCTTGCTCTCTTACAAATCTAGATGCACCTCAGTAGCTTGAGCGATCCTTTTAGAATATGAATCAGATTTGAATTCTCCTGCTTTTAACTCTCCAATTTTTTATTATGTGCAGGTCATCTATTGATGCATAACAGATCACCAAAAACGTAGATACATAAAATAGCAACCACTTTCCTGTGAGTAAAATTAGTTTGTGAGTCAAGAAATTATAAAAGGCACAATGACGATTATTCATCTCCGCTCCTTAATGTGTCTCAGCCGGGTCATTTGAATGACTAGAGGTGGCTGGAATGGCCCTACTAGAATCATATGTCTTGTGCCTTAGTTTTTCTCTATATGATGCTTACTAAGGCTGAATTGTCCAAGATTACTTCCTTGCTTGTGTCTGACAGCTAGATGGGAAAGAATTCTAAAATATATCAATAATATTCCTATCCAGAGCTTTGTAATATGTCATTTCCTCTTTCTGGAGTGTTTTACCCTGGATAATTGAATAACTCAGCCCCTACTTCATCAAGTGTCTGTGTACGTGTTACCACTGTTAGAAAAGTTATCCTTGACCACTTTTATCACATTTAATTTCCTTACTCTTCTTAAGATTTTTGTATTGCATTTATCAATCTATCATATACTTGCTTTCTTGAATATTATATCTCACTTTCCAGAGTGTTAGTTCCAAGTTCTAAGAATAGGTATGTTTTCATTTTTACCTTAGTAGCCACAAAGCCTAAAATAGTGCTTCTTGCTTAGTGGGAGCTCAGTAATACTTATTTTATGAGGTAAATGAATGAGTCAAAATTATCTGGAAACCAGATTAATAAAATTCTGCTTATACAGAGAATATACTGAGGTATCATTCACTTATAACATATTTGTTGTAACAGAGACTATTAAGACTTCCTTTCTCAAAAGGCCAACTGAAGCTGACAAATCTAGAAATGGTCCTGAACAAACAAAATACATGTCCAGATTGATTGTTTACCTGTTAATTCGGGGAATGTCAGGTGCATGACAACTAAGACAAATAGAAAAGGTAAAAAGTCAATATATTTTAGAAAAAGTAGATGTCCTGGGGCCTGATCCAGAGGGGGACTTCATACAGCAGGGGAAATCACTAATGGTGTGAGCTACCCTTATAAAAGGAACAGCTGCAAAACAAAACAAAACAAAACAAAACAAAAAAAACAGCTGAGTGATGACTACATTGGAGTGTTCTCTAAAATATATTCCAAAATATAATCAGGGTGCTGATTTTTTTTTTTTTTTTTTTTTTATTAGGAGTCTCACTCTGTCACCCTAACTGGAGTGCAGTGGCCGCTCCCGGCCACCGCAGCCTCGCCTGCTGGGCTCTGGCGATCCTTCCACCTCAGCCTTCCAAGTAGCCGGAATTACAGGCATGCGCTACCACGCCCAGCTGATTTTTTGATTTATTGTAGAGATGAGGTCTCGCTGCCCAGGCGGGTCTCGAACCCGCGGGCTCAGGCAATCCACTCACCTCAGCCTCCCAAAGGCATGGGATTACAGGCTGAACCACCGAGCCCGGCTAGGGTGCTGATTTTTAAAATGATTTATTATTGTGACTCATCTTATTGGTTATTTTTATTGCCTTTTAAATAACCACTTACATAGGATGGTAATTATTTTGTGCAAGACCTGTAGAAAAGAAGTTTGATTCACTTTCACTTATTATTTACTTCTTTGTAAGTGTTTTCTGTGTTACAAAACCACCTCCAAATGAGTTATTGGGCAATAATTATTTGGATTCTATATGTAGCCCTGTATTAATATTGGGAAGGCAATATTCTATTTCCACTCAGCTGGAAAAATCTTTCTACCGTTAATCTGTAATGATATATTTAGCACACATTGAGGTTGGCTAGTAAGGAAATTGTTTATATAAATTCTTTTGTCTCTTGCCTGAAGAAAGAAGCCAAATTGATTATATGAGTATTGTAGTATATTGCACTGGGGAGAGAAGTCTACCAAAAATATAAAGCCTATTAAATTCTGAAGTTACTTGCAATTGATGGTGTCTAATGCTGATAATTTTAACAGAATAGATATGTCCAAGTCACCATACTATGCTTGGGATAAGATCTAAAAGTTTTCTACCACAAATCAGTATCTTGCAAAATGTAGTCTTCAAATAATCTGCTTCAGAATTATCTGGAGTGTATATTTTAAATGCCCCAACTCAGATATATTGAATCAGAATCTCTAAGACTGAGACCCATGCACTTGCATTATGATCAAACACCCCTATCCCTATGAGGCACTTAATTATATACAGTAAAAACTACTTTAAATTATGTAGTTTAAAAATCCCTACATAAGCTAATGTAGTAGAGATGGGAAGTTAAATGCAAGGGAGGAGAAAGTAAAAGTGAACCCCAAATAGCATTAATGTCCATCATTTATGTTTTCTTTTCTTATAAAAATCTTTGACTATGTTTCTGTCCTATGACTAACAAAAGAAAAAGTGAGAGTCAGATGGGAGTCACAGAGGCAGGACAAGAAGGGATACAATTTATGGATCACTGATGCCTGGTTGGTACAATGTAGGGGACAGCATAATGTGGTAGTTACAGGTCTTAACTTTATAGCCACAATGATTTTAATTTATTTTAATTTGTTATTATAGAGTTGAGGTATACAAGTGAGGATTAATTGCATAAGTAGGCTGTGTGCAGGTGAAGTTTAGGTTCCTGACTGTCTCTCTCTTTCCCTCTAGTAGTAGACCAGGTACATTTTTGTTGTCACATGCTCTCACCCTTCTCCGTTTCTCCCTTTCCTACAGTACCCAGCAGATGCTGATCCCACCCTTGTGCTAATGTGACTAGTGTTCAGGGACCACTTATGAGTGAGAACATGATTTTTTTTTCATTTCACTTTGAGTTCCTTGTAGATACTGGATGTTAGGCTTTTGTCAGATGCATAATTTGCAAATATTTTTTCCTATTCTGTGGGTTGTCACTTTACTCTCTTGATGGTTTCTTTTACTGTATAAAAGCTTTTCAGTTTGATGAAGTCCCACTTGTTTATCTTAGTTTTTATGGTATTTGCTTTTGGGGACTTGGTCAAGAATTCATTGCCTACTTCTAATGTGCATAAAGGTATTTCCTGTGTTTTCGTCTATGATTCTTACAGTTTAGATCTTTGATCCACTTATAGTTGATTTTTGTATACGGTGATAGGTAAGAGTCCAATTTCATTATTCTGTGTGCTGTTAGCCAACTTTCTTAAAATGATTTGCTAAATATGGTCTCCTTTCCCTAGTGATTATTTTTGGCGGCTTTGTTGAAGATGAGTTAGTTGAGAAATCATGTTTTTGCTTCTGGAATCTCAGTCCTATTCCATTGGTCTATGTGTCTATTCATGTCCCAGAACCATGACAACTTGGTTAATGTAGCATTGTAATGAAGTTTAAAGTATGGAAGTGTGATACCTCTTGCTTTGTTCTTTGCTGAGGACTGTTTTTGGCTATTTGTGCTTTTTTAAATTTCTATATGAATTTCTGTATTGACATTTCCTGGTCTGAGAAAAGGTGCTGGCCACTTGATGGGTACTGCATTGAATCTGTAGTTTGCCTTGGTTAGGATCAACATCTTGACAATATTGACTCTTCTAATCCATGAGCATGGAATGCTTCTCCATTTGGTCACATCATCTGTGATTTCTATGAGCAGTGTTTTATAGTTCTCATTGTAAAGGTCTTCATTTTTCTGGTTAATTGGATGTCAAAGTATTTCATTTTTTTTGTGGCTATTATGAAGGAGAGTGTGCTTTTTTATTTGGTTCTCCACCTGTTTGTCGCTGGTATATAGAAATGCAACTGTCTTTTGCACATTGATTTTGTAACCCAAGATTTTAGCAAAGTTATCGGTGTGAGGAGGCTTTGTACAGACTCCCTAGGGTTTTCTATTTCAGCACTATGTTGAATAGGAGGTGTGAGTGTGGACGTCCTTATCTTGTTCCAGTTCTTAAGGGAAATGCTTCCAGCATCTGCTCAGTGAGCAAAATGTTGGCTGTGGTTTTATCATAGATGGCTCTTGCTGTTTTGAGGAATGTTCCTTCTATGCCTAGGTGCTCAGGGGATTTTATCAAGAAAGGATGCTGGCTTTTGTCAAATGCTTTTTCTGCATCTAATGAAATAATCATGTGACCCTAGGTTTTACATCTGTTAAGTGTTGAATCATGTAGCAATTTAAGTTTAAACCCTAATTTTGTTACTTATTTGCCCTTTACCTTCCTGTTTTACACTTTCTAACCCATTTTCCATATAGAATCTAGACTGACATCTTTAAAAATATAAATAAAATAACATTACTATTTCTGCTTATGCAATCTCAATGCTTTCTTATTTCTCTTAAAATAAAAACCAAATCCTTACTGTGCATTAGAAGATGGCATGATCCGGTTCATGTTTAGTTCTCCAATCTCATTCAGAGAGTTTTCTCCCATAGTTCACTATTGTCAACTCAAACTAACTTTTTTTTATTCCTAGAAAATGCCAAGTTCTTTTCTGCCTTATAAGTTTTACACGTTATTTTACCTACCTGAAATGCTCTGCACCCAAATTTTTGTGTAGATTTTGCCTTTTTATCCATCTATTCTCAGCCTAAATATCTTTTTAGACAAGTATTGGCTTATCACACTATATTTGTATGTACCCCCACCTGAGAAACTATTAGGTTGGTGCAAAAGTAATTGCTGTTGTGGACCATGAATTTTAAATCATTATAACTAGACTCAAACACACTTTTATTAATAATTTTAAAAAGAATCATTAGAATCAACATATTTTTGCCAACTAGAAATGTTTGTTTATTCCTGTAACATAAAAATCCATGCTTTGAGATTTGATGAACTCTTGGATAGCATTTTCTGCATCCTGCTGGCTGTGGAAGCATTGTCCCTGCAAAAAGTTGTCAAGATGCTGGCAGAAGTGGTAGTTGGTTGGCAAGAGGTCAGGTGAATATGGTAGATGAGGCAAAACTTCGTAGCCCAATTCATTCAACCTCTGAAGCATTAGTTATGCGACGTGCAGTCGGGCATTGTCGTGGACAATAATTTGGCCCTTTCTGTTGAACAATGCAGGCTTCAGGCAATGCAGTTTTCAGTGCATCTCATCGATTTTCTGAGCATACTTCTCAGATGTAATGATTTCGCTGAATTCAGAAAGCTATAGTGGATCAGACTGGCTGCAAACAACCAAAGAGTGACTGACCATAATCCTTTTTTGGTGCAATTTTGCATTTGGGAAGGGCTTTGGAGCTTCTTGTCAGTCCAGTCACAGAGCCGGTCATTGCCAGTTGTCTATACAATCCACTTTTCATAGCACGTCACAATCCAATCAAGAAATGATTGATTGTTGCTGCACAGAATAAGAGACGACGACACTTCGACATGATGATCTTTTTTTATTTTCAGTCAACTCAATTATGGAGCTTTTCACCTTTCCAATTTGTTTCAAATACCAAATGACCACAGAATGGTTGGCATTGAGTTCTTCATCAAATTCTTGTGTAGTTGTAAGAGGAGCAGCTTTGATGATTGCTCTCAATCAATTGTTGTCAACTTCCGATGGCTGGCCACTATGCTCCTCATCTTCAAGGTTCTCATCTACTCTGCAAAACTTCTTGAACCACCACTGTACTCTTTGTTCATTAGCAGTTCCTGGGTCAAATGCATTGCTGATGTTGTGAGTTATCACAGCTACTTTATGAAGCATTTTGAACACAAATAAGAAAATCACTCAAATTTGCTTTTTGTCTAACATCATTTTCATAATCTAAAATAAATATAAAATAAACAGTAAGTAATAAGTAATTAGTAAAAAACATAAAGCGAGAAATGCATGTTAAAATGATGTATAACATGATTACATTTATTTAAGAAAGTATTCCAATATCAACATCACAAAAAACAAAATTATTTTTGCACAAACCTAATGTATTTTCTACAATTGTAGCATAATGTAATATTAAGTGATTAGCTCTTAAATCAAAGTGCCTGACTTAGAATATACTAAATTCTAAACAAATGTCTATTATTCCTATTAGTATTACTAAGGTTTATAGTCACATTTACATATTTATTTGTTTGTTTTTAATCTGTTAGTGTAAACATCCTCCACTCTAGTAAGCTCCAGAAGGGCACATTCTGAATCAGTTTGTTCACCATTCTAAATCTTGTGTCTGACCAAAGATCTGGCAGAGCCTCACAAAATACTTTTTCAAGGAAGGAAGAAATAAATGGAAAGAAGATTTAAGTGGTAGCTTTTGTTGTTATTATTAAAAGAATTTCGGTGCCAGTAATGACTCCACACCTGGCCAGGACCAAGAGATTTATTAAAGGGGGCTGTTACAGAGAGGATCTGTAATGGAAAAAAAGAAAAAAAAGAGAGAGAAAGTTGTGGGGAGAGGGCTGTATTTATCAGCCTGACAGAGGCCGGAAGGGGTCATGCTATGTTCCTATTGGAGGAGCTGTATGGGAGTAGGGTGGGGCCAATGCCGCATTATAGTCCTATTGGACGCATAACAAAGCTGAATAAGGATTGGAGGCTTGCAGGTTTGAAATTCGTGCGCCGGAAGGTTTGAAATTCTTGCACGCGGGGAATTGTGCTCACAGAAGCTGGGACCTAGGGCCTTTGTTGTCTAGTGTGTTGGCGCCATTTTGGGAGGTGCCCCTCTGGTCGCTTCCTGCACCCTTCATTCCCACCTTTTCTGTTTTATGGGGAGGAGCGTCATTACTCTTTCTGGCTACTTCCTGCTGGTCAGGGGCATTGTGGGGGTAAGGTGGTGGAAGGGTGCAGAACCAGCCAGAGCAAGGCCCAAAGGTAGGTGCTGAAGGTGTAGATTTCCGCAGGTGAGAGTTCCATGAAGGTTCCTTGTAAGTGTAGAACAGTGACCTGTTCTGGCCAGTCTTCTAATGAGCACAGGGATGGTAGTAACCAGCTGTCCTGGAGCAGACTGTGGAGGTAGACAGAAAACCTGGAAGAGAGCATATCTAAAAGAAAAAATTAGATGAAAATTTGGTTGTTATTGTTCTGGATTTTCTACAGGAACAGGTTGGTAGCTATCCAGCAACAGGAAGTTAAGGCTTCGATTTGAAAAGTTTGAGAGAGTAGTCTTCATGTAGGTAAGGAGATATTTGATAATGCATGGTCCTAGGGTTACAGGCAGTAGGAGGAGGATTACTTATTTGCACAAGAGTTTCTCTTATTATCCCTGATTCGTTGGCATAAAAACAGCAGGCTTCTCTTAGAGTTATGCACAACCCTCCTTGTTTTAGGAAAAGGAGGTCTAGGCCTCGTCTATTCTGTAATACTACCTCAGCAAGAGAGTCAAGCTGTTGTTCTAATTGAGACATGCTTGATTCTAGTAGGCATAAATCAGTGTCAAATTGTGTGCTAAGCTGTTTAAGATTTTGGTTGCCCAGAATTAAGGAGGTCGTGCCTATGGCTGTAGCTCCAGCAATGCCTAGTCCCATTAGTAAAGGAACTAAGAGTTCCCATTTTGAGCGGGTGGTGTTAAAGAGTTTGAGGTGTTGTCTACCTTCCGTTCCTTTATAAATGTAGACCTGGGGTAGGATATGGACCAAGATACACAATTCTGTTGTGTCTTTGAGATGCTGTAGGCTGATACAGGGGTGATTCCTCGGGTACAGGCAAACCATGTGGTAGGGGATGCCACGGCGAAATGGGGGATGGTTTGATTATGGAAGGTAGCGATGTTAATATGAGAGGTGTTGTTGCAGGACAATCGGAGGGGGGATGTAGTTATGGGAAAGGTTGGGGAGAAGAGACACGTTCCTTGTCCCTGGAGGTCATCCAGCGTCAGTGTGGGATGAGTGCCCCAGGGACATAATTGCTCATTTTGTATATCAGCAAGAGTAAGTATCTTTATGTTAGTTTCCGCATTGCCTACTGAAGGAACTGCTCCGACTCCCACATAATATGGGGGCCGTGGGTTTAAGCATAGCCGGCAATCTTTTGCCAGAGAGGGGCGGGTTTTATTAAGTAGAAGGTGTACTGCTGTTAGTAAGTGAAGGAATCGATCAGGTGGTAAGGGGATGGGGAGGCCTTTAAAGTAGGTGAGATGGTTGTTACCCTCTTTGGGGTAAGAGGGGAAGAAGTTATGAGTTGAATTTTTGAGTCCGTGCGTATAGGTTTGGGTAGAATTATTTTGCACAATGGTCACACGGGATTGGGGGTGCATGGAACAGGTCTTTGTTGGACTGTGAATAGCATGCCTGGATTGGTTCCAGGCATGTACAGTTGAAGGCCCCACATTTTTCCAGTGTCCCGTGTTTTTGAAGGCTAAAAGCGTCCCACAGGGTGATGATAAGCCATAGTGGATTGCAGGTTTTGGGTTGTGTACAGGGAGAAGTGGAGGGCAGTCTTACAATTGATATGTAAGGGTCAGAGTTGCCTTTCCACGGGGCTATGGTTTCACATCCCCAGGCAGCACAGTGAAACTGCTGGGGTTTGTAGCAGTGTTTGTCTCCCGTGTCAGGACAGACATAGAACTTGATGTTCTTGAGTTGAATTTCATCTTCCAGACTACCATAACTACAACCCCATCCTCTGGTGGAAGAGGCTCCCCATCCCTCGGGGACAAATGGACAGGCTGGGCCATAGTTTGCAAAGATCAAAGTTAAATATTGGCTGCCTGTGTCCAAGGTAGGTGGAGACTACAGTTTGGGTAGCAGCGTTTATTATTTTCCAGGAAAAGTTACCTGGCGCATAATAGGGGTGAGGTTGGTAGGTTTGGGTTAATGGAAGGATGAGAAATAAGAGGGTAGTGACTTTGGAGGCAAGACTGGGGACTACTTTGGTGTTTAAAGGAGGCATTTGATGAGAACAAAGCCTATGACCATTAGGAGAATTTTTGTCGCAGACGGCCAGCTTGTGGGTGTCGAACAGGTGAGTAATATAGTAAGTAGGATGGCAATCAGGCCAAGAAAGGAGA
>NW_007260004.1:1250-4868 GCF_000164805.1 Carlito syrichta | reverse complement strand
TTAAAGGAGGCATTTGATGAGAACAAAGCTTGTGACAATTAGGAGATAGGTAGTAGCCAACAGAATTTTTGCCGCAGATGGCTAGCTTGTGGGTGTTGAACAGGTGAGTAATATAGTAAGTAGGACAGCAATCAGGCCAAGAAAGGAGAGGGGCCAAGGGTCACAGATGTTCTGAGTTGTATCCAGGATGTTGGTTTTGATTTGGGCTGGGATGAGTGGTGAGTCGAGACAGGCGAAGCTTAAATGGTTGGTCTGGAACCTTGGAGCAGGTATACTTGTAGGTGGGTGGACAAATATTATGGGTGAGATGCGAGGAAGGAGGGGCAGCAGGTTTTAAGCGGGAGATGTGAATCCATGGGGTGAACTGACAATGGCCCATGATGAGTTTTGCGGCTGTGGGAGTCGATAAAATTACCTGAAGAGGTTCAGACCACTTTGGGCTTAAAAGAGACTTTGTTTCTGGGTCAGAGAGATAGACCCACTGTCCAGGGAGGAGGGGAGGTGTGATTTGACCGCTGGGTGAAACAGGTAAGAAGAGATTTTGATATTCCCAAATGTTGGAACGAATGAAAGACAAGAGGGGGTAAAGCATATAAGTGGGTGTCAGAGAGATTGAGGTGGGGACTCCTGGAGGCAGTGCTGGACGGCCATACATTACTTCAAAAGGTGAGAGTTGGGATGGCTTTTTTGGGAGAACTCGTAATCAGAAGAGGACCAAAGGAAGGAGGGTGACCCAGTTTTGATGTAGTTTGAGGGATAGTTTAGTGAGGATGTTTTTAAGGGTTCAATTGGTTTGCTCTACCTTTCCAGATGACTGAGGGCGGTATGGGATGTGGAAATGTCAATCAATGTGAAGATCAGTTGTTAGAGACTGTACCACCCGTGAAGTGAATTTGGGCCCATTGTCAGATTGTAGGGACGTGGGGACACCGAACCTGGGAATGATAAGGATAGTCCCTACTGTTGCTGCTCATTTATTTGAGGTTGGAAACACTTCTACCCACCCGGAAAAGGTGTCCACTAAGACAAGGAGGTATATTAGGTTGCATACTGGGGGCATGACAGTGAAGTTGACCTGCCAGTCCACTCCTGGGATTTGTCCCTGAGCTTGATGGGTAGGAAATTTTTCCAGCCTTAGAGGGGTATTGGGGTTGGTTCGCTGGCAGATGGAACATTGTGAGGTAATGCTTTTTATGAGTTCCTTATGTTGGGAAGTGAGAGTGTAAAAGTTTGTTAGGAAAGACGTCAGTGCGGAAGGATTGGTGTGGAAGATTGAGTGTAGGTATGGGATAAGGTCTGTAATGGAGGGGGAGGTTGAGGGTGGTAAATTAGTGGGGAGTGTGCAGTCTGGATCAGGGCAAGCAACAGCAGCCAAGGTGGGAACAGATGTTAAAGCTGCTTGTCGGGCCACATTGTCTGCCCTGGAGTTTCCCTGAGTGATGGATGAGGAGTCCAGCTGGTGAGCCTTACAGTGAGAAATGCCAATGTTAGTGGGAAGTAAGGAGGTGGCAAGGAGATCAGAAATTAGCTTAGCATTAACCACTGCTGATCCCTTGGTGGTAAATAGTCCCCTTTCCTTCCAAATGGCCGAGTGGGAGATGAGAATATGGAAAATATATTTGGAATCAGTATAAAGAGAGAGTGTCTAGCTGCTAGCTGAAATGCCTGAGTAGTAGCTATAAGTTCTGGCTGTTGGTTAGTGGTGCCTGGCGGGAGAGGCTTTGCTTCAATGACGTGTGTAATAGAGATGATGGTGTATCCTGCAACCTGGGACCCATTGTGTAGGAAGGAGCTGCCATCAGTGAACCAGATATAGGAGGGGGAGGGCAAAGGGCCTTCCTGGATGTGAACTGGGCAAGGGAGGAGAGCCTCAACAGTCTCTACACAGTCATGGGTTAGTGGGGTTGTGGAAGAAGGGAGCAACGTGGCTGGGTTTAGGGGTACACAAGTTTGAAAGGATATGAAGGGATCCTGTAAAAAAGAAGACAAGGACCGATAGGGACTCGACCGAGAGGCAGCGTTTGAAGGCCTTTGTAGCTTAGGAGGTTCTGTAGATGGTGGGAGGAGGTTACGGTAATAGGGACCCCAAAGGTGAATTTTTTGGATTCGCACACCAACATGTAGGTGGCAGACAGCGCTCACAGATATGGGGCCCAGCCCTGGATGGTGTGGTCTAACTGTTTTGAGAGATAGGCCACTGGGGCAAACGTTTGTCCACACAGTTGTCCCAGGACTCCCAAGGCCACCCCCTTGTTTTCATGGACATATAGGATGAAAGGTCAGTGTACATCTGGCAGATGAAGTGTGGGGGCCCTCAGGAGGGCCTGCTGGAGGGCAACAAAGGGTTGCTTAATGGAGGAGGGTGTTATGACTGTCTCATTGGGGTCTCCCTTTGTGAGAGTATAGAGTGGCTTTGCGAGTAAGGCAAAGTTGGGAATCCACGCCCGAAAGTATCCCGCTAGCCCCAAAATGATTGGATTTCCTGTTTAGTTTTAGGTATATGTAGGGATTTAATTAGGGACTTCTGATCTGTCATTATAGTCTTCTGTTGGTGTGAGATGGCTACCTCTAGATATGTGACTTGTGTGACAGAGACCTTTTGAGGGGATACCCGATATCCTTTCTCCACTAGAAAGTTAAGGGTGAGTGCAGTGTCTGTTCGAGAATCAGCTAAGGAAGGGCTACACAGGAGGAGGTCGTCTACATATTGAATAAGGGTGGATTTGGTAAGTGAGAGAGACTTAAGATCTGCTGCTAAGGTTTGACAAAACAGGTGGGGGCTATCTCGAAATTCTTGTGGTAAGACTGTCCAAGTGAGTTGTTGTGAGTGGCAAGATATTGGATCAGTCCACGTGAACGTGAAGATGTTTTGTGAGTCTGCTGCCAGGGGGACAGTAAAGAATGCATCTTTAAGGTCGAGAACCGAGACGTGAGTAGCAGTTGGAGAAATTGAAGATAAGATGGTATAAGGATTAGGAACTAGCAGGTGGATCAGGTGGATGGGAATGACAGCTGCATTAATGAGTCTTAGGTCCTGCACTAAGCGGTAAGTGCTGTTTGGTTTTCGTACCGCTAAAATGGGGTATTGAATGGGGAGTTAGTGGGGCACAGATATCCCTTTTGTAGCAAAGAGTTAATGACAGGTTGGAGTCCTAGAAGTGGTAGGAGGAGAGTATTGTGGCTGATTAGGATGTGCGGAAGAATTTTTAAGTTGAATGTGGACTGGGGGGCAGTGTGCTAGGGAGGGGGAGTCTATGTCCCATACTTGAGGATTCACTATCGAGGAGGGCAAAGGGGGAAGTGAGTCAGAATCATTGGCGGTTAGAAGGGCCAAGAACAGGGTTGTAGGGGAAGGGTTGCAGAGGGCCGCACTTGGGTTAAAGGTGATGAATGCCTGAAACTTGGCTAAAATGTCTCTGCCCATAAGAGGCACAGGCCATTGAGGCATTACCAAAAAGGAATGAGTGAAGGGGACGTTTACAAAAATGCATGTAAATGTAGGAGTTATGTGTGGAAAGATGGACTGGCCCCCTACCCCAACTATAGGGGACTTAGACAGGGAAGTCGGGCCCCAAAACTCTCATATGACAGAAAGGGTGGCTCTGGTATCCAGGAGAA
>NW_007260004.1:805-1230 GCF_000164805.1 Carlito syrichta | reverse complement strand
AGGTGGGGGCTATCTCGAAAGCCTTGTGGTAGGACTGTCCAAGTGAGTTGTTGTGAGTGGCGAGATGTTGGATCAGTCCACGTGAATGCAAAAATGTTTTGTGAGTCTGCTGCCAGGGGGATGGTAAAGAATGCAGCTTTAAGGTCGAGAACCGAGAAGTGAGTAGCAGTTGGAGGAATTGAAGATAAGATGGTATAGGGATTAGGAACTAGCAGGTGGATGGGGATGACAGCTGCATTAATGAGTCTTAGATCCTGCACTAAGCAGTAAGTGCCGTTTGGTTTTCATACTGCTAAAATGGGGGCGTTGAATGGGGAGTTAGTAGGGTACAGATATCCCTTTTGTAGCAAAGAGTTAACGACAGGTTGGAGTCCTAGAAGACTGGAGGTAGGAAGAGAGTATTGTGGCTGATTAGGATGTGTGAA
>NW_007260004.1:0-536 GCF_000164805.1 Carlito syrichta | reverse complement strand
GGAAGTTGGAGGGGTTTTCCTCTTTTTCCTGAATGACTTCCTGGAGTTTTTCAAAGTTAATTGTCTTTTGTGCCGCCCTGAACAACCCGGAAAGGAGGCAAGTAGAAAAATGGTCCCTAGCTTCAATGCCAGCAGGGGAGTTGTAATCCCAGCCTGGGTCTTGGTCTGGGGCCGCCGTCACCCCAAGAGGATGAGCAGGGGTGTTTTGATGAATTTCATCTGCATATGTTCTAGCCTATTCCCAAATTCTTCTACGTTCTTCTGGAAGTAGGGTGTTGGAGAGGATAAGATAGGTATCGTGAAAAGTGAGGCTATAGGACTGGATGAGGTATTGAAGCTCTTTAATGTAGGTGGCAGGGTTAGTTGTGTATGACCCGAGATGTTTTTCTATATGTGAGAGGTCTGACATAGAAAAAGGGACATGTACCCGAACCACGCCTTTCGTACCCGCCACCTCGTGAACAGGGGCTAGGAGGGCCGGCATGGCCTTGGATCGGGTTAGTGGGGGCTGCACAGAGGAGTTGTTGGAAGAGGAG
>NW_007260003.1:7323-8187 GCF_000164805.1 Carlito syrichta | reverse complement strand
TCCCCAGCATGAACCCGCATGCTCTTCCCAAGGGCTGCCTCTGGGAAAGGGAGTGCATAACACTTTAATCATCAGGGGAGTGGTGATGGCCTGGCAACTCATGCCTGTCTCATAGTGAGGAAAGAAAAGAAAGAAAAGAGAAAGAAAGAAAGAAAATGTAAGTCAACAGAGAAATTCATGCTCCTGCATACGTTCTTCCCTAAGTCCTTCCCCCATTCCCCTCCACATAAGAGATTCCCCATGCTAAGGACCCTCCAGTCCAAACCACACCAATGGCTGCCACCCTTTGGAGTGGGAGTTCCCGAGGCTCCCTGGCCATGTTCTTGCCAGGCAAGCTGACCCTTCAACTCAGCAATGAGGACCTTCTGCCAAAATAGGCCAGGAACACATCCCTCATGCAGGGACATTTCTTCCCCACAATTCAACTTTCCCTGGCTCTAAAGCCAGTTGTCCTGAGAACACACCATGTGCAGTTGAGAATCCGTGTATAATTCTGATATTTTTGGACAAAGGGTCTGCCTCTGTGGCCCAGCCTGGGGTCCAGGGTCATGAACGTTGTTCACCACCAGTATCAAAATCACGGGTTCTGGCTGTCTTCCCACCACAACCTCTGGAGTGGCCGGGATGACAGGCACCTCGATCCAATACCCCCTGTTTGGATGAGTGCAGAGATGGGGTATCCTTGAGTGACCCAGGATGGCCTTGGACTCCTGGGATTCAGCCATCCTCCTGCCTAAGCCTCCCAGAGTGCTGGGATTCCAGGTGTGAGCTGCCAGGTCAGGCCTTCTGGTTCGATTCAGATGAGGGATCGAGGCCAGGCTCAGGGGCTCAGCCTCATCAACCCAGTAAATTGGGTGGCTGATG
>NW_007260003.1:1003-7303 GCF_000164805.1 Carlito syrichta | reverse complement strand
CTTCACTCCCCAGAACACAAACACTGGAGTAGTGCGTGGTGGCGCTCACAGTCCTGGCTACACGGGTTGTTGTGGCCTCCATGTTGAGTCATTCCTTTGCATCTCCCCTGCCAACAAAACGAGCGAGTCCAGGATGGGCACCGTGGCTCATGGTTTTCAACCCTGCACCCTGGGAGGACGAGATGGGAGGTTGCCTGAGCCCAGGAGTCAGAAACCAGCCCAGGCAATGTGGCAAGACCTCGTCTCAGTGAGAGGTCATAAGACCAAGTCAGGCATGATGGCTTATGGAGTCCCATCTCCTCGAGGGCCGAGGCAGAAGGACCACCTCAGCCCCACAGGTTGATAACTCGGAACCCACAATAGTAGTGCCATGCCCTATCCCAGCCAACAGAGACCCTGGGAACACAAAAGAAGCCTCCCACATGCATCATGATGTGTGTCTATGGCTCCCAAGGGAAAGCCCATGTGGGTGAGGGAAAAAGGAGTGGTCAAGAGAGTAAGGGGAACTCCCAAGGCCTGAAGGTGGAAGACAGGGTGACCGGAACCTGGGCTGGCCACAGCTTTGCTGGACCACCTTGATTGCTCTGTGCCTGATGGTCACCCTAGCCTGTGCCATCTGTTTCTTGAGCTCACACACCTCTTTCATGTGGGGCACGAATGTGGAGGGTGGAGGCAGGCCTTCTGGGGCACGTGGCCAAAGGCGTGGGACTGACATGCCCAATGGCTACCTTTGAAACCTCCCATGAAGGACAGGCCAGAAAGTGCCTTTTTTCTCCCATCCCTAAGGGTGACTCCTCGTGCTGGGTGGCAGTGGTGGTGGTGGTGGTGGTGATTCTTATTATTTGGAGATGGAATCCCACTCTGTCGCTCATGCTGGAGTGCAGGGGCACACTCACAGTCACTGTAGACACCACATGCCAGGCTCAGGCGATCCTCCTGCCTCAGCCCCCAGAGTGGTTGGAACAACAGGCCTGCCCCACCACGCCCAGCTATTCTCCTGATTTATTCTTGGTGACTGAATCGAGGTCTCACCCCATGCCCCTGGCTGGTGTTGAACCTGCAGGCTCAGGCCATCCACTCGCCTGGGTCTCCAAAGGGAGAGAATGCCAGGGTGAGCTCCTGAGCATGGCCTGTGATTGTGGTGGCAGTGGTAGTTGGTATTATTTTCAGTCAGAGTTCCACTCTGTCACCCAGGCGAGAGTTCAGGGAACCTCTCTCAGCCACCCCGACCTCTACTGACTTGGCTTCGGTGATACTCCCACCGCATCCTCTTGATTGGCCGGAATGAAAGGCCTGTGCCACCAAGCTCGGTTCATTTTTTTAACTTCTTGTAGAGATTAGGTCTCTCCAAGGAGCCTGGGCTGGTATTGATCCCAGCGGCTCAGGCCATCCTCTTGATTCAGCCTACCAAAGTGCCAGGATGACAGGTGTGAGCTCCTGCTCCCAGCATACACACCCCTATTGAGCACCCACCATGTGGCCCACTCCCTTCCAATGACTGGGACCCCAGAGAGGGCAGCCGCATTCACCCACTTAGCTCTTCCTGGGAGGAGTGCCAGGCACATGAGTGTCTCTTTGCATGGGCACCCACCACTCCTCCCATCTCATTCCCCAGGGTGAACCCACAATCTCCACCCAGGAGCCGCCTAGGGGAAAGAGAGGACTTGATTTTCAAACCTCTGGTATGGTGGGACAGAAAGGCGTTTCACGTCTGCCTCCTCAGCACACAGAGAGGTCACAACGGGAATATGGCTGAAACCCCGGACCTCAAGACCAGGCTGGTCACCATAGCAAGCACCCACCTCGACCCCAAGCAAAACCCAGAAAACCTTGGGTGAGGGCAGTCCTCTGCAGGAGGATCATCTCTGGCCCAGAATTCAACACCAGGCAGTATCACCAGGATGTAAACCAAATGGAAAGCTATGATCGCAGAAGTCTGGTAGGCACAGGCTGAGAGGTTGGCCCGAGTTGGGCAGTTTGAGAGTTGCTGGGGCAACCGAGTGAGGAGAGAAAAGGAAGAAAGAAAGAAACAAAGGAAAGAAGGAAGGCAAGAAGGAAGAAAGGAAGGAAGGAAAGAAAGAAAGAAAGGAGAAGCAGCAACATGGTGATGGGGCAACCCGGTCTCTGAAGCCCTCTGCAAAGGAGATCTGCAGTGGGTCTCTGACTCTTGCCCCGGGGGGCTGGGGACCCCAACATAGCAACCTGCTCTTCATACAGAGCTTGGCCATTGCCACCGCTGGGGCATTGCAAAGGACTGGACAGTTACTGCGGCACAAACAGTGCCACCGCGGCCACCCCTGCAGCCCCTCCCCCCACCACCACTGCCGTCGCCAGTGCTGCCACGGCCTCTGTGATGGGTAGCACATCACACAACCTGGGCCCGAGGTGATCCACATCAAACACCTTCAGGGAAGATCTGCTGGGATTGCTGCCACCTCTCCTGTGACCAAGACTGTCCTGCCCGCCCCGCATAAGGCTCCTGTTGCCTGCTCTGAGGTAGGCAGCCATCTTGTTCCTGTCCGGCCCCACCCCCTCTGGGGTGAGCAGCTGAGATAGCACCACCTGCTGGCGATTCAGGGTAACAACACCGAAACGGGAGAAACAAGCTTGATAAAGACATAGACCAGAGTGCTGAACAGAGGGTAATTTGTACTGTCCTTCACAGCAGATCAGGGGCAACTGACCCTAACTGCAAACAAATTTACCAGCTTGAAAAGAAAACTAGAAATCAGACCTGAAAGGACATTGGACTTAAACGAAATGTCTCAGAGTGTGCTTTATTGATTCTATTATTTTAATGACTTATTTCTATTCCTACTGTATTGTTACCTTTTTTCTTTTTTCCTTTTCCTTTTCTTCTCTTTTCTTCTCTCTGTAAACGATATCTTTGTATAGAGGAATAGCACACTAGTAAGGTGGTTGATTAGCTTGTATGTTAGCATCCCTATATGTTTTATTTTTATTTTTTGTATGAGAGTCAGTTCGTCTGTAGCTGTGGTCTATTGTTTTTATCTGTTTCAGTATAGGCCTCTCTCTCTATTTGTTGGCACACTCGTTTGTTCCCCCCTTACTCCTCTATCTCTCCACTGCCCTCTTCAACCCACTATCTGCTCCATTCTCTCCCCTGTGTTAACCACATTTTATTTCAGGGAGTAAACCTACAGCCCCACTGCACGGACAGATTCCAGGGCAGTGGGAAGTGGGCTCCACATTATCCACACACCTGTCAGCGAATACCAGGACCTGCAGATAGACTTTGAATCACAGCTCCCCCCTTAAGTAAATATCAAAACTGCACAAAGGATCACCTCCAACCTACAGTGCAGCTGCAGAATTGAACAAAGTTAAAGGGCATACATAAAGAATAGGATATTGAACAAACAGAAGTAAAACCAATCCCTTTACCCCTGAATAACAGAATTAAAGAAGACGGGGACGTGGAGGAAAAGAAAAGTAGGGAGGGGGAAAAACCACACAAATGAAGAAAAAACAAAAGAAGAATATAGGTCTCACATAGACCCATGGGAAATCAGACACTGAGAAAACAGATTCTGGAACACAAACAATGAAGAGCCCCCAGAATGACTGGTTTCATGCAACAAACCCAGACATCAAGACATTAATGGAGAGAATTTAAAAAATTGAGGAGAGACAAGAGAAAAATAGGAAGGTGCTGATATCAGAAATGACAGCGGTAAAGAATACTGTGATGGAAATGAACAACAGACTAATAAGCATGGAAAGCAGAATCAGCCAAGTAGAAGAAAGAATCTCAGAGCTCGAAGACCAAAACATAGAACTAACCCTAACTGTCAAAAAGAAGCTCAAAAAGAAAGAACAAGACCTGTAAGGGATGAATGATCATGCAAGAGACCAAACCTAAGAGTAATTGGGCTTCCTGAGGCAGAGAGAGAAACAGAAGCCACACTGGAACAAACATTTCATGAAATCATTCAAGAAAACTTCCCTCATCTCATTAAGGATGAAAAAATTCAAACACAAGAGATTCAGAGAACCCTTGCAAGACAACAAATGAGAATACCAACTCCCAGACACATAATAATTCGCCTAAACAAAGTAGCTATAAAAGGAAAAATCCTAAAGGCAGCAAGAGAAAAAGGCCAGACTACCTACCAGGGAAAAACTATTAGAATAGCAGCAGATTTATCCACAGAAACCCAGCAGGCCAGGACAGCCTGGAGCCCTATCTTCAAAGTTCTGAAAGATAAACAATTTCAACGAAGAATAACCTACTCAGCCAAACTAAGCTTCATTAGTGAGGGAGAATTGAAATGTTTTCAAGATATCCAATCCCTAAGAACCTACACTGCCACCAGACCACCTATACAAGAAACACTTAAGAAAGTACTGAACACAGAAGAAAAAGAAAAAAGAAAAACAGCATTCTTCACAAGAGTACAGGCAAAAGATTAAAAACACACATGAGTCAACTCCAAAACCCAAAGAAAGACAACAAACAGGGACAACTCTGTAAGAACCGTATGACAGGGATCAACTCTTGCATTTCAATTATTAGCCTAAATGTGAACGGATTAAATGCATGATTGAAAAGACATAGAATGGCAAAATGGATAAAATATCATCAGGCAACAATCTATTGCCTTCAAGAGACTCACCTCACTAGAAAGGACACCCACAGACTCAAAGTAAGAGAATGGGAAACAAACTTTCAGGCGAATGGAATACAAAAGAAAGGAGGAGTAGCGATCTTAATTTCACACACAATACCCTTCAAGTTATTAAAAATCAAAAAAGATACAGAAGGCCACTACATAATGATAAAAGGCTCAATCCATCAACAAGAAATATCTATCCTAAACATATATGCACCCAATATAGGTGCGCCAACTTTCATAGAACAACTTCTTGGAAAACTAAAGAAATATATCGACTCTAACACTATTATAACTGGGGACTTTAATACCCCACTCACAACCCTAGACAGATCATCAGGACAAAAAATCAGCAAGGAGATCCGGAACCTCAATGTGACTTTGGACCAAATGGACTTATTTGATACCTACAGAATACTCCATCCAAAGACCACAGAATACACATTCTACTCATCACCACATGGAACATATTCTAAGATCAACCACATACTCGGCCATAAATCAAGCACAAGCAAATTTAAAAGGACCGAAATTCCACCAAACACCTTCTCAGACCACAGTGGAATAAAAATAAACGTTGACACCAAGAAAGTCCCCCAAAACCCACAAAGACATGGACACTAAACAGCATGATGCTAAACAACCCCTGGGTCAACAACAAAATCAAAACAGGGATCAAAAGATACCTGGAAACAAATGAAAATCAAGAAACATCTTACCAAAATCTCTGGGATGCCCTGAAAGCTGTAGTAAGAGGGAAGTTATATCCCTACAAACACACATGAAGAAAATGGAAGGAACAGAAATTCACAACCTAACAAGCCACGTAAAGAAGCTGGAAAAGCAAGACCACAAAAACCCTAATTTCAGCAGAAGAATCCAGATCACCAAAATAAAAGCCCAAATCCAGGACATAGAAGACAAAAAGATAATACAAAAAATCAATTAAACAAAAAGTTGATTCTTCGAAAGGATAAACAAGATTGATGGTCCCCTAGCTAGACTGACCAAGAAAAAACGAGAAAAAACCAAATAAGCACAATCAGAAGCACAAAAGATGAAGTCACATCTGACCCTGAAGAAATACAAAAGATCATTAGACACTACTATGTACACTTGTATGGAAACAAACTTGAAAACCTTAAGGAAATGGAGGACTTTCTGACATCACACAACCTACCTAGGTTGGTACAAGAAGAAATTGAGACCCTAAATAGACCAATAACAATCAAGGAAATCGACTATGTAATAAGAAAACTTCCTACAAAAAAAAGCCCTGGACCAGATGGCTTTCCAGGAGAATTCTACAAGACATTCAAGGAGGAGCTGATACCAATCCTACTGAAGGTATTCCAGGCGATTGAAAAAGATGGAACTCTCCCCAAATCATTTTACGAAGCCAACATCACATTGATACCCAAGCCAGGTAAAGATCCAACAAAGAAAGAGAACTACAGGCCAATATCTTTGATGAACATAGATGCTAAAATTCACAAGATCCTAGCAAACCGGATTCAGCAATACATCTCAAAAATCATCCACCATGACCAAGTAGGCTTCATTCCTGGGATGCAAGGCTGGTTCAACATTCGTAAAACCATAAATGTAATTAAATACATCAACAGATGTCAAAACAAAAGCCACATGATCATATCATTAGATGCAG
>NW_007260003.1:0-830 GCF_000164805.1 Carlito syrichta | reverse complement strand
ACTCAAGAGAATCTGTCAAAGCCTCTTACACTGACAAAGACCTTCGGCAAAGTCTCAGGATACAAAATTAATGTACAAAAGGCAATCGCATTTCTCTACACCAATAATAAACAAACAGAAACTCAAATAAAAACCACAATTCCATTCACAATAGCCACAAAAAAATGAAATACCCTGGCATCTTCCTAACCAGAGACGTGAAAGACCTTTACAATGAAAATTGCAAAACACTGCTCAAATAAATCAAAGCTGACACTAACAAGTGGAAAAACATCTCATGCTAATGGATCGGAAGAATCAACATTGTGAAGATGTCCATCTTATCTAAGGCAATCTACAAATTCAACGCAATACCCATTTAATTACCAACAACTTTCTTCTCAGACCTAGAAAAAACAACACAGGAATTCATATGGAAACACAAACGTACAAGAATAGCCAGAACAATTCTCAGCAAAAAAAAAAAAACAAAGCAAGTCGTATCACAATATCAGACTTCTAATTTTACTATAAAGCTACAATCATCAAAACAGCTTGGTATTGGTACAGGAACAGACATATAGATCTATGGAAGAGAATTGAGATTCCAGAAGCAAAACCTCAATTCTCAACCAACTCATTTCGACAAAGCCCCCACCATCTACCACTGGGGAGAGGTGAACCTATTCAGTAAATGGTACTGGGAAAACTGGCTGACCACATGCAGAAGATTGAAACAGTACCCTTACCTATCCCCATGCACAAAGGTTAACTCCAAATGGATCAGAGATCTAAATGTAAAACCTCAAACCACAAGAACCTTAGAAAAGGAAGGAAATACTCTCATGGAA
>NW_007260002.1:0-4978 GCF_000164805.1 Carlito syrichta | reverse complement strand
TGAGGTGGGGGCTTGCTATGATGTCCAGCATGGCCTCAGCTCCTGGGCTCTGGATATCTTCCCATCTCAGCCTCCCCAAGTGCTGTGAAGACAGGCGTGAGTCTCCTGACCAGGTTCCCTGATGGATTGAGAGTCATGCCCTCCCTTTCCTCAAGGAGGACCCTGGTAGGAGTGAGCAGGTTCATCCTGGGGATCAAGGGGGCTGGAGGGGACTGTGTCTCATCGGAGACATGCCCCTGTGCCAGGCGAGCCCCAGGGGTGGGTTCAGCATGTGACTCAAGCTGTCCTCTCCAGTGTCCCGGGTCATCTGAAGGAATAGGCCTGGCAGTAGGGCCCCGAGAGGGGTGTGGAGGCTGGGCTCTGGGGCTCATGCATGTCACCCAAGTGCTTTGGGAGGCCGAGGTGAGAGAATGGCTTGAGCCCCCGAAGTCAAGACCAGTCCGGGCACCTTGTCAACACCTCATCTCTACAAGAAGCCAAAAACAATGAGCCATGTGTTGCAGAACACGCCTGTCGTTCCGGCTACTCAGGAGGCCATGGTGGGAATATTGCCGGAGTCCAGCCGGTGGAGGCTGTGGTGGCCAAGAGCAGTCATCTGCGCTCTGGCCTGGGTGACAGAGTGTGATTCTGACTCAGTATGTTTATACAAACCACCACCGCCACAACCATAGGCCGGGCTCAGGGGCTCAGACTGGCATCCTGGCCCTTCAGAGGTCGAGGCAAGGGAACCACCTGAGTCTGTGGGTTCAAGACCAGTCCAGGACAATGGATGAGACCTCATCTCAGCCATGAAAAATTAATCCAAAGATTAGCTGGGCATGTTGGTGCAGGCTTGTGTTTCCAGCCATTCTTGGAACCGAGGCAGGATGATCAACTGTGCCTGGCAGGTGGAGTCCGTGGTGCCCATGAGCATGCCACTGTGCTAAGGCCTGGGTGACAGAACAGGATTCTGATTCCAAATAATGATTATCACCACCACCACCACCACCACCCCTGCCCCTCAGTTTTAGTAGTCACCCTTATACATGGAAGAGAAAAAGGCTCTATTGCCCCTGTCATTTGCAAGAGATTTCAAAGGTGGCCACTGGGCAAGTCCGTCCCTTGCCTTTCACCACACATCCCAGAAGGCCTGCCTCCACCCTCCACACTCATTTCCCATGGCAAAGACACATGTGAGCTCACAAAACAGATGGCCCTGTGTTAGAGTGGCCATCAGGCACAGAGTTATCAAAGCGGTCCAGCAACACTGCAGCCAGACCAGGTTCTGGTGTCCGGTCTGCCATCTTTGGGTGGTGAGTGGGTCCCTTCCTCTCCGATCACTCCATCTTTCCCCACCCATGCAGACCTTTCACGGGGAGCTGTGGATGCCTGACATGACGTATGTGGGAGGTGTCTTTTTTGCCGCCAGTGTCTCCGTCAGCCTGGTTGGGGCCTCGACCTGTGGGGCTCAGGAGGTCCTCACCCTTCAGTCCCAACTGGGACTCTGGGGACCAACACCCCTGACTCGATATTGGGGATGTCTCACCGAGATGAGTTCTGGCCACATCGCCAGGTTGGTCTCCAACACCTGGGCTCAGGCAGCCTCCTGCCTCGGCCACCCAGGGCTCAGGCCTGATGTCCATGAACCATGGTGCCTGGAATTGACTCAATCATTCTGTAGGTGGGGGCGTGGCTGTCTCTGGGATGGAGGAAACCTCATCCTGTGTAGCTAGGACCGTGGACGCTAACACACCCAAATCCAGTGTTTGCATTCTGGGGAGCAATGAGAAATCGCTAAGTGGCCCATGTATCTTGAACTCCCGGGTTCCCCACTTTAGTCCCCCAAAGCCACAATCTGATTGTTTGCCGATAATCCGTCTTTTGGGAACTCTAGGCCCAAGAATGGGGCCTCCTTCCCAAATGATCTCTGTCTGTTAATGATGATTCCAATTCCATACACAAATGAATGCTCTTCTTTTTTTTTCTTTTTTCATTTTATCTTTGAATTACAATCTCACTCAGTCGCCCAGGAGGGAGGGCGGTGGCTCTCTTCTGGCCACTGCAGCCTTGGCCCACTGGGCTTCCATGAGCCTTTCCTCAGCAGTCTGAGGAGTGGGAATGACAAGCATGTGCCACCACGTCAGGCTCATTTGGGATGGAGGGTACAGATGAGTCTTGCCAAGGTGCCCTGGCAGGTCTCACCTCACAGGCTCAGTCCAGCTGCTGTACTCAGCCTCCCAAAGTGTAAGAATGATGAGGCTGAGCCCAAGAGCCTGCACTCGATCCTTCATCAAAAATGAACCAGAAGGTCTCACATGATGGCCCACGTTTGGAATGCAAGCCCTCTGGGATGCCGAGGCAGGAGGATGGCTGGAGCCCAGGAGCCCAAGGGCAGCCCAAGCCACGCTGGGAGACCCCGATTCCGCACCCATTCAAATAGGGGATCTAGGGTCAAAGTGCTCATTGTCCTGGCCACTCCAGAGGCTGAGGCAGGAGGATTGCCAGAGCCTGCAATTTTGAGCCTGGTGGTGAATGATGGTCATGTCATTGGGCCCCAACCTGGACCACAGAGCTATACCTTGTCTCCAAAAATATGAGAATCGTACACAGATTCTCAACTGTGTGTGGTGTGTTCACAGGGCGACTGACTTTAGAGCCAGGAAGAATCGGATTACTGGGGAAGAAATATCCTTGGGTGAGAGATGTTTCGCTGAACTTTCTTGGGAGAATGTCCTCGTTGCCAAGTTGGAAAGTAGGTCTGCCTGGGGCACATTTCACAGCTCACAGAGGAAACCTGGCAGGAACCCGTCCAGGAAGTCTTGAGAACTCCTACACCAAAGCGAAGGCAGCCATTTGGGGGTGGATGGGGTTGAAAGGTGCCGGGTTGGGGGACCTTCACATGTAAGGGGAGGAAGGACTGAGGGCAGAAGGTTTGCAGGAGAATGGATTTCTTTCTTTCTTTCTTTCTTTCTTTCTTTCTTTCTTTCTTTCTTTCTTTCTTTCTTTCTTTCTTCCTTCCTTCCTTTCTTTCTTCCTTCCTTCCCTCCTTTCTTTCTGTCTTTTCTTTCCTCGCTAGGTTTCCCAGGCTGCTCTCAAACCACCCAACTCATGCCATCTTCTCGGCCTGGGTCTCCCAAACTGCTGGGATCACAGACATTCCATTTGATCGACATCCTGGTCTCCTACCTGGTCTTGAACTCTGGGCCAGAGGCAATTCTCACGCTGTGGCATGCCCTCACCCAAGGATTACTGGGTTTTGATTGGGGTCGAGGTGGGGACTTGTTATGGTGTCCAGCCTGGTCTGGAACTCCCAGGGTCCAGTCATTTTCCTGTCTCAACCTCCCAGAGTGCCGAAGAGACAGGCATGAGTCACCCAGCTGTCCCAGCTCCCATGAAGATTTGAGAGTCACACCTTCCCTTTCCCCATGGCTGCCCCTGGGATGAGCTAGTGGGTTCACCCTGGAGAACAAGGCAGGAGGAGGGGTGGGGTCCTTGGCAGAGACACGTCCATGTGCCAGGCACTACCCATAGGGAGGAACAGTGAGTGACTCCACCCATCCTCTCCGTGGTCCTTGGTCTTTGGAAGGGAGCGGACCTCCCAGTGGGTCCCTGAGAGCAGTGTGGGGGCCCTGCTCAGGGACTCATGCCTGTCTTGGTGTTCTCGAGGCAGAGGTGAGGGGATGACCTGAGCCCCCAGGTTCGAGCCGGCCTGAGCACCTTAGCCAGATCTCATTTCTAAAGGAAGCCAAAAAAGGAGTCTAACATGGTGGTACAGGCCTTTTGTTCCAGCCCCTTGAGAGGCTACAGTGGGATGATTGCCAGAGCCCATCCTGTGGAGGTCACAGTGGCTGAATGCGGTCCCATGCGCTCAGGTCTGGGAGACAGAGCAGGACTCTGATTCAGAATAATACCAACCACCACCACCACCACAACCACTTGCCAGGCTCAGGGGCTCTACAAGTGGATGGCCTGAGCCTACGGGCTTGACACCAGACCAGGACACGGGGCAAGACCTCATCTTGTTCATAAAACATAAATCCAATTATTAGCTGGGTGTGGTGGCAAAGGCATGTGGTTCCAGTGAATCGGGGGGCTGAGGTGGAAGAACCTACTGAGTTCCGCAAGTGGAGTCCATGGTGTCTGTGAGCATTCCCCTGTGCTCCAACCTGGGAGACAGAGCAGGTTTCTGACTCCAAATAATAATAAGCACCAACACCAGCACCACCACCACCCCTGTCGCCCAGCGCTGGGTGTCACCCTCAGGAATGAAAGAGGAAAAGGCACTTTCCTGCCTGTTATTCACAGGATGTTTCAAAGTTGGCCACCGGGCAAACCATCACGCACCTTGGCCATGTGTCCGAGAAGGCCTGACTCCATCCTCCACACTCATGCCCCATGGCCAAGACATGAGTGAGTGCACGGAACAGACGGCCCTGAGTTAGGGCGGCCATTGGGCACAGAGCGATCAAGGTGATCTGGCAATGCCATGGCCTGCCTAGGTTTCTGTTGCCCGGTCTGCCACCTTAGGGTGGGGGAGGGCCCCTCCCTCTCCTGATCACTCTATTGTCCACTGTCCAAGCTGACCTTTCCTGGAGAGCTGTGGATGTCTGTTGTGATGCACGTTGTAGGTGTATTTTTTGTCACTGGAGTCTCCATCGGACAGACTGGGGCACAGTGGCATGATCGTGGCTTCCGAGGCTTCAACCTGTGGGGCTCAGGAGGTCCTCCCACCACAGCCAACGAGTAGTCAAAACTCAAGGGGCCACCACGCCTGACTCGATTTTGGGGACCTCTTGCCGAGACAAGATGTGGCCACGTCTCCCATGCTGATCTCTGACTCCAGGGCTCAGGGAGCCACCTGCCTCAGACTCCCAGGGCACGGGGTTGATGGCTGTAAGCCAAGGTGTCCAGCATGGAATCGCACGTGCTGTCAGCAGGGGCGACGCAAAGACACGTTGGGGAATGGAGGTCACCACAGCCCATGTAGCTGGGACCACGG
>NW_007260001.1:3596-5138 GCF_000164805.1 Carlito syrichta | reverse complement strand
CAAAAAGTGCCTTTTCCTCTCCCATCCCTGAGGGTGTCTTCTCATGCTGGGTGGCAGGGGTTGTGGTGACGATGGTGGTGATTATTATTATCTGGAGTCAGAATCCCACTCTGTTCCCCTGGTCAGAGTGCAGGGTATGGTCACTGTCTCCATGGACTCAAACTGCTGGGCTCAGGTGACCCTACTTCCTTGGACCTCAATTGGCTGAAACAACAGGCCTGCACAACCATGCTCAGCGAATCTTTGGATTTATATTTGATGACGGAGATGAGGTCTTGCCCCATGTCTCGGGCTGCTGTTGAACCCACAGCCTCAGGTCATCCTATCGCTAGGGCATGGAAGGGCAGGATCCCAGGCTGAGCCCCTGAGCCCAACCTGTACATATGGTGATGGTGGTGATGGGTATTATTCTGAATCGGAGTCCCACTCTGTCACCCAGGCCAGAGCGCAGAGGCTTGCTCTCGGCCACCTCGACCTCCACTGGTGGGACTCCAAAGATCCTTCCTCCATGGCCTCCTGAGTGTATGGAACGACAGACATGCACCAACACGCTCAGCTCATTTTCTGGCTTCTTGTAGAGATGAGGTCTCGCCAAGGTGCCCAGGCTGGACTCGAACCTGGGGGCTCAGGCCATCTTCTCCCCTCAGCCTCCCAGAGCGCCCAGATGACAGGCATGAGCCCCTGTGCCCAGCCTCCGCAACATCTTGGAGTCCAAACGCAAGACCAGCTCCCTTCCGACGACCAGGGACCCAGAGAGGGCATCTGGAGTTGCTTTTCAAACTGCCCTGGAGGGGCACCTGGAGCAGGGGCGTGTTTCTGCATGCATGCCCTCACCACCGCCTGTCTGTTCCCCAGGGTAGACCCGGTTGCTCCTCCCAGAGGCTGCCTCGGGGAAAGGGAGGGCGTGACTTTCAAACCTCCAGGAAGGCCATGGACAGCCAGGAAACTCATGGATGTCTCCTTGTCATATGGGGAGTCTAAGATGGGAAGATGGCCATAGCCCGGGATCTCAAGACCAGTCTGGACGTGATAGCAAGCCCCCACCTAGACTGAAATCAAAACACAGAAAACCTTGGGTGAGGGCAGGCCTTGGCAGGCAGATAGCCTCCAGCCCATACTTCAAGACCAGGTAGGAATACCAGTATGTTGACCAAAATGAAAGCCTGTGATAGCCGCAGTTAGGGAGGACCAGGCTGAGACAATGGCCCGAGGTGAGTGGTTCAAGATCAGCCTGGGCAACCTAGTGAGGAAAGAAAAGAAAGAAAGAAAGAAAGAAAGAAAGAAAGAAAGAAAGAAAGAAAGAAAGAAAGATAGAAGAAAGAAAAAGAATTCTCCTGCAAACCATCTGCCCTCAGTTCTTTCCCCCACACCCTCACATGGGAGGGTCTACCATGCTCGGCACCTTGCAACAACAATGCCCCCCCCAGTTCCTGTCCCCACATTGGTGTGGGATTCCCTAGACTCCCTGGCAGGTTCATGCTGGCTTTCCTCTCCTAGGTCAGAATGTGCCCATGCTGTTTGACCCTCTGACTCGGCAATGAG
>NW_007260001.1:2015-3042 GCF_000164805.1 Carlito syrichta | reverse complement strand
GCTCACCTTGGGCTCCTGGTTTCAGGAATCCTCCCAACTCGGACTCCCAGAGAATTGGGATTTGAAGCGTGGGATGCCACACCTGGACTTCTGGTTTGCTTTGGACAAAGGATCGAGGCCGGGCTTGGGAGATCAGCTTCGTCATACCAGCGCTTTGGGAGGCCAAGGCCAGTGGCTGGCCGAGACCTGCCCCACAACTCAGTGAGACCTCCTTTATACAATCCATCCCAAATTATCTGGGCATGGTGTCACACGCCTGTCATTCCAGCTCTTCAAAGGGCCATCGAAAGCTCACCAGAGCCCAGCAGGCTGAGGCTGTGGTGTCCAGGAGCAAGCCACCACCCTCCAGCCTGACTAATGGAGTGAGACTCTGACTCAACAAAAAAGGGAAAAAAAGGATAAAAAGGAAGAGCATCCATTTGTGTATGGAGTTGTTATCATTATTAACAGACAGAGAACATTTGGGAAGGAGGCCCCAGATTGGGCCTAGAGCTCCTGAAAATGATGGATTGGCAGACAATCAGGCTGTGGCCTTGGGAGACAGAGGTGGAGGACCACTGGAGATTGCAGTTTCGAGACCAGCCTGGGCGACATAGTGAGACATTGTCGTTAACTGGAACGCAAACAGTGGATTCATGCATGGTGGCACCCACAGTCCCGGCTACATGAAGTGCAGCGACCTTGGTCCCAATGACAGTAGGTGTGAGTTAAGGCCAGGCACATTTGCTCATGGCAGTCAATTCCGTGCCCTGGGAGGTCAAGGAGGGAGTCTGCCAGAGGCCAGGGGTCGGAGATGAGCCTGGGCAAAATGACCAGACCTTGTCTCATTGAGAGGTCCCCAAAACCAAGTCTGGTGTGTTGGTCCCCGGAGTCCCAGCTGCTCAGGGGATGAGGCAGGAGAACTGCCTTAGCCCTGCCGTTCAAGGCCACAGGAGCCACGATTTTGCCACCATGTCGCAAATTGTCTGACAGAGACTCCAGTAACAAAAAAGACGCCTTCCCCATGCATCATGATGGGCGTCCATGG
>NW_007260001.1:0-1399 GCF_000164805.1 Carlito syrichta | reverse complement strand
GTCGCCCAGGTCAGAGTGCAGGGGCACACTCACTGCCTCTGCGGACTCCACCTGCTGGGCCCAAGGTATCCTCCTACCTTGGACACCGAGTGACTGGAAACACAGGCCTGTGCCACCATGCTCAGCTAATCTTTGGATTTATTTTTGATGGCGAAGTCGAGGTTTCACCCCATGTCCCGGGCTGCTGTCGATCCCACAGCCTCAGGCCGTCCACTTGCCTGGGCCTCTGAAGGGATGAGATGACAAGTTGAGCCCTTGAGCCCTGCCTGTGGTTGTGGTGGCAGTGGTGATTGGTATTATTATTCTGAGTCGGATTCCCACTATGTCACCAAGGCTGGAGCACAGGGGTCCACTCTCAACCACCATGGGCTCCACCGCCTGGGGTCTGGCAAACCTCCCTCCATGACCTCCCGAGTGGACAGGTGTGTGCCACCACACTTGGCTCATTTTTTTTGGCTTCTTGTAGGGATGAGTTCTTGCCAAGGTTCCTGGGCTGGTCTTGCACATGGGCCTCAGGCCAACCCCTTCATCAACCTCTCAGAGCAGCAGAATGACAGGCGTGATCCCCTATTCCTTGACTCCACACCCCTCTTGGGGGAGCACTACAGGGCCTGCTCCCTTCTGACGATGCAGGAGCCAGGACAGGGTGGGAGGAGTCACCCTACAAGCCTTCCCCAGAGACAGTGCCTGGTGGAGGGCCATGTCTTCTCTGTTGCACCCACTGCTCCACCCAATTGTTCCCCATTCGCTCCTCCCAGGCTCTGCCTCAGGGAAAGTGAGGGCATGACTCTCATATCTTTGGGGTGCCAGGGACGGCCGGAAAACTCATGCTTCTCTCCTTGGCACTCAGGGAGGCTGATACGGGAAGTTGTTTGGAGCCCAGGATGTTGAGACCAGGCTGGACACAATAGCAAGCACCCACCTACCCCAAGAAAAACCCAGAAAACTTTCAGTGAGGGCAGGTCACAGTGAGAGTTTTGCACCTGGCTCAGATTTCAAGACCAAGATGGTACAAGTTGGGTGGCTTGAAAGCAACTTGGGCAACTGAGTGATGAAAGAAAAGAAAGAAAGAAAGAAAGAAAGAAAGGAAGGAAGGAAGGAAGGAAGGAAGGAAGGAAGGAAGGAAGGAAGAAAGAAAAGAGAAAGGAAGGAAGGAAGCTAGAAAGAAAGAAAGAAAGAAAAGAAAGAAAAACTATTATGCAAACCTTCTTCCCTCAGTCTGCCCCCCCCACATGTGAGGGTCCCCCAAGCTCGGCACCTTCCACCCCAACCCCCAGAATGTCTGTCCCCACTTTGGTACAGGATTTCCCAAGGGTCCCTGACTTGGTTCCTCTGAACTATCCTCTCTGAGGTGAGAAATATGCCCCAGGCAGGCTGACCCTCTGACTCGGCAAAGAGG
>NW_007260000.1:3945-5111 GCF_000164805.1 Carlito syrichta | reverse complement strand
AATCGTAGCCCTCCCTTGTCTTTTCCACTCTAAACCAAGCCGTGTCTTGCCCCCTACACACTGATGTCCTTTCTGTTCCATGAATATTCTATGGATATTTTTGCCTCATGACCTTCACATCTGACTATTCCCCCTGCTTAGAACATTCATTTCTCAGATATGCTCATTGTTGTTTCCTACAACCCTTCACGGAACATCTTGAGATTCACCTTCACTATATTACCAAGTGCAAGTTCCCCACCAAATTAGACTTTTTTTTGAGTTAGAGTCTCACTCTGTTGCCCAGACTGTAGTGCAGTGGCTGCTCCTGGCCACTGCAGCCACAATCTGCTGGGTTCTGGCGATCTTTCCACCTCAGCCTTCCGAGTAGCTGGAATTACAGGCATGCGCTAACATGTCCAGCTAAATTTTGATTTATTGCAGAGATGAGGTCTTTCCAAGTTGCCCAGGTGGGTCTCGAACCCGTGGGCTCAAGCAATTCACTCACCTCAGCCTCCCAAATGCACGGGATTACAGGCACGGCCACTGAGCCCAGCTCAAATAAGACTCTTTATCCCTTTTCTGCATTCCATTTTTCTTTAGTACTATTTATTTACATTTATAATACTATTTATTTTACCCAGTCACCTAGTTATTATTTATATATCAATCTTGTATTTATATATTTGCTATTTTGTCCATCTTCATTCCTTAACTAAAGGATGGGGATATTTTCTTTATTTTTCACTGCTGTTACCTGAATATACTTATAAGTCATACAGAAGAACAGTATCTAGCATTTTTTAGGAAATTAATAAGTTTTATCAAATGAAAAAAGAAAGATACAATATTGAATGCCACTCCTACAATTTGCTGTTGGTGTATGTAGCCAAGTTACATGTATCCATCCACCAAACCTCAATTTTCTCTCTTGTGAAGTAGATTCATAACAGTTCTGATTTCAAAACTCATTAGAAGAACAAAGGAAGGCGGACTCGATGGCTCAGCCTGTAATCCTGTGCATTTGGGAGGCTGCAGTGAGCGGATCGACCGACCACAGCGGTTCAAGACCCGCATGGCCAACTTGCTGCGACCTCATCTCTACAATAATTTAAAAATTAGCCAGGCATGGTAGCGCGTGCCTGTAGTTTCAACTACTTGGAGAGCTGAGGCAGAAGGATCACTGG
>NW_007260000.1:2137-3851 GCF_000164805.1 Carlito syrichta | reverse complement strand
AGTTGTTATTATCTTCAGTGTGAACTAAGCAGGCATCCAGTTTGGGAGATGTGTAGAAATGTAGAGTAAATCTGATCACATTCAGAACCAAACATGAGTGCAGTCCTTATATAAAGAGAATAAAAGTCTTGAGCACCAGAGTCATAAGACATATGAACTACAGAGACATAAGTTTAGAAGAAAGTTGTACTTATTACATGTATTTTCCAGAGTGAGTCAAGATGAAAATGTTATCAGGATAGTTGCATGACATCAGAGAAAAGCAGCACTGGCTGCATTATACTCACAAAAGACTACAGATGGTAGAGATTTCAGACTTCTCAGAGTTCAAAAAATGGCAGAAACGACAATCACCAATATGTGAAAGAGAGGAAATAGAAATAAACAGAGCCAGGCACTGTGGCTTTCTCCTGTAATCCAGCACTTTGGGTGGCCAAGATGAGTGGATTGATGGAGATGAGCAGATCAAGATGAGGCTACACAAAAAAGTGAGACCCCCATCTCTACAAAACATTAAAAAAATCAGCCAGGCATGGTGGTGGGTGCCTACAGTCACAAGTTCTCAAGAGGCTGAAACAGGATGATCACCTGAGCCCAGGAGGCTGGACTGCACTCAGTGATCTGTTGCACTCCAGTCTGTGCAACAAAGTGAAATTCTGTCTCAAAAACAGACAGAGAGAGAGAGAGAAGGAAAGGAACAAAGAAAGAAAGAAAGGAGATTTCAGAAAATAATAACATCATTGATATTGAGAAACTTACATAATGGCAATGGATCAATTCAATGACACTATCACTCCTAAAAGTGTCTGCACAAAACAGCAAATCCTGTAAATACATAAAATCAAAAAATTAATAGAACTGATAGGAGAATGAGATACCCACAATTTTTGTGTCTAACTTCAACACTCCTCTCTCTGTAACTGTTAGAGCAAGTTGGGCAACAACCTAGTAAGTATATAGAAGACTAAAAAACACTATCAATGAAATTGATCTAATTAGGCAATATCTTTTCCAATAATAGCTAATATTCTTTTAGAGGGAACATGGGCTGGGTGCAGTGGCTCAAGCCTATAATCCAAGCAATTTGGGTGGCCGAAATGAGGGAATTACTTGAGCCCTTGGGTTTGAGAACAGCCTGGGCAACTTGGCAAGACCTCATACCTACAATAAATCAAAAAATTAGTGGCATGATAGCACGTGCCTATCGTTCCGGCTACTTGGAAGGTTGAGGTGGAAGCATTGCCTGAGCCCACCAAGTCAATGCTGGGGTGGCCATTTGAGTGCATGATGCTGCACTCCAGCCTGGGTGATGGAGTGAGACTCCAACTCAAAAAAAAAGTGAATTAAAAAAATAAAATAAAATGAAGTGAATATGAAACAAATGCCAGGATAGACCATATTCTGGGCCATAAAACAAATGTAAATACATTTTAAAGTATTAAAATCACACAGATGATATTTTCTGACTGCCATGTATTGAAGAAAAAAATCAATAATCAAAAAGTATCTTCAAAATTCCAATTATTGAAAATTGAACAAAAATTGCTAAATAAACCGCATGTCCAAAAGAGATCCCAAGAAAATTCAGGAAATATTTGGAATTTAACAAGTGAACAAACTCTGTGGGAAAATGCTCAAGCAGTTTTTAGACTTAAAAGTATATATTTAAAAGATGTATATAAATCAAAATCTATATTTCATACTTAATAAACAT
>NW_007260000.1:0-732 GCF_000164805.1 Carlito syrichta | reverse complement strand
CTCCACACATACAGAACATGGAAGCAAGTTTCTAATGAAATATACAGCACACTGAGTGCAGAAATATGTTTAAAAGAATAATATTATTATGTAAGATGGATTCATTTCTGAGATGCAATGATTATTTACCTTTAGAACAAAGACAAAAATGCCAATACACTTCTCATCAGAAACTATGCAAGTTGAAAGACACAGAAGTGGCATATTAAAGTACTGAAAAACATGCATGCTTTTATGATACTGAGAACTTAATGGAGAATAAGACAACCCTAAACACTGAAAAATCATTTGTTCAAATTCAGTATTGATTACTGATTCTTGATTATAGCACTACACAAACTAAGAATAGAAGGCAAACTACTTGATGTGTTCATGGAGTCTATAAAAGAAATATGGAAATTGAAATTAGCAGTAACACAGTAGGAAAACTCCGTAAAATTCAAGGGTGCAAGAGGGATTTCTGTGCTCACTCCTCTTCAACATTGAATTGAATCTCCCAGCCGGTGCAATAAAAAATATAATGTACAGATTGGAAAAAAACTATTAATATCCATAGGTAATATGTTAATTTGACATAAACATTCACAAAATATATTGAAAAAACAGAATTACACACAAAAGTATGATGCATATATATAAACAACATGAAGTAGCCAGTTGTGTTCCTGTATACCAAATACAAATGAAAAGTTCTCCTGAAAGTGACATCATTCTGTAAGCCAAAATATTATA
>NW_007259999.1:2158-4519 GCF_000164805.1 Carlito syrichta | reverse complement strand
AGCGACAGGCCAGAAAGTGCCTTTTCCTCTCCCATCCCTGAGGGTGTCTTCTCATGCTGGGTGGCAGGGGTTGTGGTGGCGATGGTGGTGATTATTATTATCTGGAGTCAGAATCCCACTCTGTCCCCCTGGCCAGAGTGCAGGGTATGGTCACTGTCTCCGTGGACTCAAACTGCTGGGCTCAGGTGATCCTACTTACTTGGACCTCAATTGGCTGAAACAACAGGCCTGCACAACCATGCTCAATGAATCTTTGGATTTATATTGATGACGGAGATGAGGTCTTGCCCCATGTCTCAGGCTGCTGTTGAACCCACAGCCTCAGGTCATCCAATCACTAGGGCATGGAAGGGCAGGATCCCAGGCTGAGCCCCTGAGCCCAACCTGTACTTATGGTGATGGTGGTGGTGGGTATTATTCTGAGTCGGAGTCCCACTCTGTCACCCAGGCCAGAGAGGAGAGGCTTGCTCTCGGCCACCTCGACCTCCACTGGTGGGACTCCAGCGATCCTTCCTCAATGGCCTCCTGAGTGTATGGAACGACAGACATGCACCAACACGCTCAGCTCATTTTTTGGCTTCTTGTAGAGATGAGGTATCGCCAAAGTGCCCAGGCTGGACTCGAACCTGGGGGCTCAGGCCATCCTCTCACCTCAGCCTCCCAGAGTGCCCAGATGACAGGCATCAGCCCCTGTGCCCAGACTCCACAACATCTTGGAGTCCAAACACAAGACCAGCTCCCTTCCAATGACCAGGGACCCAGAGAGGGCATCTGGAGTTGCTTTTCAAACTGCCCTGGGGGGGCACCTGGAGCAGGGGCATGTTTCTGCAGGCATGCCCTCACCACCATCTGTCTGTTCCCCAGGGTAGACCCGGTTGCTCCTCCCAGAGACTGCCTCAGGGAAAGGGAGGGCGTGACTTTCAAACCTTCAGGAAGGCCATGGACAGCCAGGAAACTCATGGATGTCTCCTTGTCATGTGGGGAGTCTAAGATGGGAAGATGGCCATAGCCCGGGATATCAAGACCAGTCTGGACATGATAGCAAGCCCCCACCTAGACCGCAAACCTTGGGTGAGGGCAGGCCTCGGCAGGCAAATAGCCTCCAGCCCATACTTCAAGACCAGGTAGGAATACCAGTATGTTGACCAAATTGAAAGCCTGTGATAGCCGCAGTTAGGGAGGACCAGGCCGAGAAGATGGCCCGAGGTGGGTGGTTCAAGATCAGCCTGGGCAACCTAGTGAGGAAAGAAAGAAAGAAAGAAAGAAAGAAAGAAAGAAAGAAAGAAAGAAAGAAAGAAAGAAAGAAAGAAAGAAAGAAAGAAAGAAAGATAAAGAAATTCTCCTGCAAACCATCTGCCCTCAGTTCTTTCCCCCACACCCCTCACATGGGAGGATCTACCATGCTCGGCACCTTGCAACAACAATGCCCCCCTAGTTCCTGTCCCCCCATTGGTGTGGAAATTCCCTAGACTCCCTGGCAGGGTTCATGCTGGCTTTCCTCTCCCAGGTCAGAAAAGTGCCCATGGATGTTTGACCCTCTGACTCAGCAATGAGGACCTTCTGCCAAAAAAGACCAGGGACACGTCAATCACCCATGGACATTTCTTCCCTACAATAACATTTTTCCAGTCTCTCCGTGGAAAAAAAACGTGCAGTTGAGAATCTGTACGATTCTGATGTTTTTGGAGAGAGGGTACAGTTCTGTGGCCCAGGCTGGCACCTGGGGACACGACCATCGTTCACTGCCAGCCTACTAATCGTGGGTTCCATTGATCCTGCTGTCTCAGGCTCCAGAGTGGCTGAGATGACAGACATCTCGACAACAGACCCCCTGTTTCTATGGATGGCTGTGGAGATGAGGTGTCCCTGTGTGTCCTGGGCTCACCTTGGGCTCCTGGCTTCAGGAATCCTCCCAACTCAGACTCCCAGAGAATTGGGATTTGAAGCGTGGGATGCCACACCTGGAGTTCTGGTTTGTTTTGGACAAAGGATCAAGGCTGGGCTTGGGGGATCAGCTTCATCATACCAGCGCTTTGGGAGGCCAAGGCCAGTGGCTGGCCGAGACCTGCCCCCACAACTCAGCGAGACCTCCTTTATGCAATCCATCCCAAATTATCTGGGCATGGTGTCACACGCCTGTCATTCCAGCTCTTCAAAGGGCCATTGAAGGCTCACCAGAGCCCAGCAGGCTGAGGCTGTGGTGTCCAGGAGCAAGCCACCACCCTCCAGCCTGACTAATGGAGTGAGACTCTGACTCAACAAAAAAGGAAAAAAAAAGGATAAAAAGGAAGAGCATCTATTTGTGTATGGAGTTGTTATCATTATTAACAGACAGAGAACATTTGGGAAGGAGGCCCCAGA
>NW_007259999.1:842-1620 GCF_000164805.1 Carlito syrichta | reverse complement strand
ACCAAGTCTGGTGTGTTGGTCCCCAGAGTCCCAGCTGCTCAGGGGATGAGGCAGGAGGACTGCCTTAGCCCTGCCGTTCAAGGCCACAGGAGCCACGATTTTGCCACCATGTCGCAAATTGTCTGACAGAGACTCCGGTAACAAAAAAGACGCCTTCCCCATTCATCATGATGGTCGTCCATGGCCTGGCAGGAAATGTCAGAGTGGGCGGAAGACCATGGGGATACTGGAGAGGAAGGGGCCCTCTCCCTGCCCAAAGGTGGCAGACAGAGTGACAAAAACCTGGGCTGACCGTGGCATTGTTGCACTGCCTTGAACTCTCTGTTCCCGACAGTGGCCCTAGCTTGGGGCAGTCTCTTCCATGAGCACACATGCATCTTTGCAGTGGAACACGAGTGTAGATGGTGGGGGCAGGCCTTCTGGGGCACGTGGCCTAAGGCATGGGACAGACCTGCCTGGTGGCCACCTTTGAAACCTCCCATGAATGACAGACCAGAAAGTGTCTTTTCCTCTCCCATCCCTGAGCGTGTCTACTTGTGCTGGGTGGCAGAGATGGTGGTGGTGTTGGTGGTTTGGAGTTGGAATCCCGCACTGTCGCCCAGGTCAGAGTGCAGGGGCACACTCACTGCCTCTGCGGACTCCACCTGCTGGGCTCAGGTGATCCTCCTACCTTGGACACCAAGTGGCTGGAAACATAGGCCTGTGCCACCATGCTCAGCTAATCTTTGGATTTATTTTTGATGGTGAAGTCGAGGTTTCACCCCATGTCCCGGGCTGC
>NW_007259999.1:0-822 GCF_000164805.1 Carlito syrichta | reverse complement strand
GTCCCTTGGAAGATGTGGTGGCGTCGGTGAATCTGTAGGGATAGATATTAAAAGAAAGATAGATGGAAGGATAGATATAAAAGAGGAAGAAAGAGAGCTGCCTCAGGGAAAGTGAGGGCATGATTCTCATATCTTTGGGGTGCCAGGGACGGCCGGAAAACTCATGCCTCTCTCCTTGGCACTCAGGGAGGCTGATACGTGAAGTTGTTTGGAGCCCAGGATGTCGAGACCAGGCTGGACACAATAGCAAGCACCCACCTATCCCAAGAAAAACCCAGAAAACTTTCAGTGAGGGCAGGTCACAGTGGGATTTTTGCACCTGGCTCAGATTTCAAGACCAAGATGGTCCAAGTTGGGTGGCTTGAAAGCAACTTGGGCAACTGACTGACGAAAGAAAAGAAAAAGAAAGAAAGAAAGAAAGAAAGAAAGAAAGAAAGAAAGAAAGAAAGAAAGAAAGAAAGAAAGAAAGAAAGAAAGAAAGAAAGAAAAGAGAAAGGAAGGAAGGAAGCTAGAAAGAAAGAAAAACTATTCTGTAAACTTTCTGCCCTCAGTCCGCCCCCCGCACATGTGAGGGTCCCCCAAGTTCGGCACCTTCCACCCCAACCCCCAGAATGTCTGTCTCCACTTTGGTACAGGATTTCCCAAGGGTCCCTGACTTGGTTCCTCTGAACTCTCCTCTCTGAGGTGAGAAATATGCCCCAGGCAGGCTGACCGTCTGACTCAGCAAAGAGGACTTTCCACAAAAAATGCCTGGAACACATCCCGGGGACATAACTTCACCCCCAGACCCATTTTTTTCTGGCTGTAAATCCAGTCACCATT
>NW_007259998.1:2671-13980 GCF_000164805.1 Carlito syrichta | reverse complement strand
GGCCAAGTATTCAGTGGTTCCAGCTTTCATATTCATACCCAGTGTCTCTCCAGCAAGATTTCAGTGCCAGTTAAGTCTTCGGCCAGCTCCTGTGATGATACCATGCCACCAATGTCACTGATCCAATTCTCTAGGTCCCTAGAGATACAGGCATAAAGGGATTGACAAGAAAAGCTTGCAACTTGCTACAGGGCTGTCTATCCCACAACTTTTCCCTCTCTAAAAAACATTTCCAGAATGACATCTTGTATCCAGCCTTATATGCCTTATATATCTTATGCGTGCTGTTTTTACTGTATCACTTAATGATAACCATTTCTTGCATTTGAAAAATCTCTTCCCATACACTACCCGTTTCAATTCTTGCAGTAATCCTACAGAGAATTCTAGGAACTCTTTGGTTTCAATTGGCGATGAGTAAGTCAGCCGTGAGAAGGTAAGTAACTAGTTCACCTGATATAACTAAAAGCAGACAACTGGACTAGAACCCAGACCTCTGGAATCCTAAACCAGTGCATATTTAATTGCTCCTGTTGATTCTTGTTTCTTTTAATAATTTCTAGGGTTTGAATACATTTTTTATCATGGAGTTTCAAGGAAGTCATGTCCCTCTTCATACTTTTGTTTTCAACAGAATCTAGCACATGCTTTTGCCCAACACACACCCACACAAACTCCATACTGTTGACTAAATCAAAGTCTACTTTCTACTCTTTGAGAAGCCAAGAAGTTAGACAAAGCAAACTAAAGTCTGTCTCCCAAAGGGTCAATGCCAGTATGCATTAACCTGAAAGTGTACATACATGACGGTTCAATTAAGCATCTCATAAAAAATGTGCTCACTTGTTTGCTCAATAAAAAAATGCTTAGCTCTAGGGAAGAGAGGTCTCTTCTTTTGTAAGTTGATTTATTCAAGCAACTTAGTTTTATTGAGTGCTTATTAAGTACCAAACATTGTGAAAATTTATTTGAGCCTTCTAGAAGCTTGCCCTTTATTAGAACGAAAGAAAAAAAAAAAAAGGAAAACAGATCATAGGCACTAATAGCCATGCTAAAAACTGAAAACAAAAGTATCATAAAGAGATAAAAAGAGGTGTCAATGTTTCTCAAAGGCTGGAAACATTACTTCTGTGATAGTGAGGCGTAAGACTTCTTAAAGGGAAGGAGGCAGCATTTACTCAGAAATGGGTATGAGGAATGGGTATGGTTGTAATTTATTTACACTGTACAAAAAAACTACAGCTTTCCAGAGGTGCTGAATTGGAGAGGGGGCTGCCAAGCCAAAATACCATGATGTGCCAAAATTTGCTTCCTTTTCTTCTTCAAAAGTATGGCATTGAGAGCTGCTGCTTCCTGGACCCTCAACTCTGATGCGCCTCCCAACTGACTAATATGATGGGCAGAATTTGGAAATTGTTTCACAATGTGTACACCTGTGAGGCTAATTTTAAATTGTGGCAATGTCTGGACTCTAACTAGACATAAATATTTCCGTAGGATTTGGTCCCAATACCTCTAAGTTTATCTCTTGGTACTTCTCCGTACTCCCTGCCCCCAACCCTGAAACATACAAAAACAATGCTTCTGGCTGCTTCTGTTTCATAAATATTCTGTACCTTTCTTAATCTGTCCTTTTTTTGCATAGTTCTCTGTGTGTATATATATATATGAATAACTTTCTCTAACTGATAAGGTCCAGTGTAAAGCTACTTATCTACAATGCGTTTATTTTTTCCACTTCTGAATTCCCAGTGTTTGTTAGGACACGTGTTTGGGGTCATCTTGTGGTCTGCCATAGTTATTTGCATTCTTCTCTGCCTCTCCAGTAGAACAAAATCTCCAATATCTCACAACACAGCCTCAACCAGCTGGGCTCAGGCTATTTTTTTGCTGCAGCCTTCCAAGTAGCTGGGACTACAGGCGCATACCACACTCCTGGCTAGTATTTTTTATTTATTGTAGAGAGGAGGTCTCACCATGTTTCCCAGGCTGGTCTCAAACTTCTGAGCTCAGGCAATGCTTTCACCTTGGCCTCCCAAAGTGCTGGGATTACAAGTGTGAGCCATTGTGTCTGGCAACAGCATAGTACCTTACATGCAGTAAGTATGTACAGAAGCTTATTTCATTGTCTAGATGGTCTTGTATTTCTTCAGACTTCAATATTTTATGGCTTGAAGCATTTAGCCTGAAATTTTTGTGCCTTACCAGAGATCAGGCTTGGACACAGTGGTGCCCTTCAAACCCAGCAGTGAGCAACATCTATACCTGGTCTGTTCCTAGAAGCTCTAGTCAGGGGCTAGCCATGGAAGTTGTCCACTCCACCTTGGAAGTCTATATTTTGAGCTTTACCTGGCCTTGCTGAGGAAAAGGTAGAATTTCTGAGCCTCACTCAGACTCTCTTTACGATCCTTTGTACGCTCCCGCAGGTCATCCCAGGCCTCGTTCAGCTCCACTCACTGTCTCTGCAGGTCCTCGGTGGCGTCAGGATGGGACTCACTAGTCATTCTGTTGTCTCCCCCAGTATGGCCACCTAGGGAGGTACAAGAGTTCTGATAATCTGCCTAGAGTAGCACATGAATGTTAGCGAAAGAAGAGTCCTTCCTGAGTCCCGATGTTCATCTCCTAAACAGATGTCAGTGATGTCCAAGCACATCTTAATACTTTATATACAATAATGTCACCCTTTTAATCTACATGATAATACTTTGAGACAGTAAAAATTGACGTTAGCATACTTCTTTTAAAGATGAAAAGGTTTTGGGAAAGAGTGGGTAAGTAACTGCTGGTTAGTAGTAACATCAATCAGGGAACCCAAGGTTCCTGATTCTTCATGTGAGGATCTTTCCATAATATAGGCATATTCTGTGCTTCTTTTGGCTTTGTGTAATCATCCTAAGCTGTATGATGCCTCTGAGTGTGTCTGGCAAGCTCTAGAGTACAATATGGAGTCAGGGTAGGATTAAATTCAGTCAATTCCTGACTGAGGAAACACTACATTATGCTCAGGCATAGACCTGGACACCCTGGGAATGGACATTTACTATTAGTCCTAAGGTACTGGCCTCCACCTAGCTGCCACAAGTTCTGGTCATGTGGAGCCCACTAAAGAGGTCAGGGGATAGAGTGTACTCACTCAGATAGTAGGACTTCAATACGCCTTTTCCTCTGTCTTAGGGACTGGGTATAAGACAAAGTTATGATGCAAGATAAAGAGAAATACAAGAACAAGGGACTTAGAAAAAGAACCAAAGAAGGGAACATTAGCATAAGCATAAACATGGAAAGAAAAGTGTTGAAAAAACTTGGAAGAACAAACCTCACCTTTTCTCCCAGGGGGATGAGGTCTCTCTCAAAGCCCTCATGCTGTCGCTGAAGGGCCTGAACACTGAACAAGTCTGAGCCAGGGTCGGCAGCACTGAGGGCCTCACACTTCTTCTCAATCTGCTCCTTCGTGTCATCTGCTTCTCTGGTACACAAGAGAGGAAAGATTTTAGGAGTAATTATGTGTGCCAGAGGCAGACCAGTTGTGCTCATAAGGAAGCTACATCACCGCCATGACCACCACCACCGTCACTGTCATCACCATCACCATCATTATCATCACCTCTTTTTGTGCTAGTCACTTAGGCTCATTTAGTCTTCCTAGATGCATAGTTATTATACCATTTCCATTACACATATCAGAAAACTGATATCTATAGAGAATAAATATTTTCTCAAGAATATGCAACTGCTACATGGCAGGGCGTAGATTTGAACCCGGTGGTCTGACTGCAGAGCCACATATTACAGTCATTATATTGCGTAGCTTGCCATCTTAAGCTATTCTGAATGGTCAGATCTGAGTCTCAGGTTTTCCTTCCCTGCATCTTCAAAAATGCATTTATAAACAGTGAAGGTGTCTTTTTTGTTTTATTTGTTTACTTATTTGTATGTGTATATATGTTTCTTACTGTAAACGAGGGTTTGAAAATGAAATACAAAAGTGCTGAAGGAGCAGTTAAAGCCAATGTGACGTCTGTGGCCCCTTACTGTTTGCTTTTAGTTCAGAAATGTAATTACTTAAATTTTCTTGTTTCTATTTCAAGTTTCAGTTACAATTATGGAAACATGCAAAGACTACTAATTATGTACCAGGGCCCAAGCCTAGGCATTAGAAAATTAAAGTTGGTTGTCTAGGAGTAGTCTATGTGCCAAGTAAGAAATCTGTTACTGAATAATCTGATTTCCTATTGCCAAAGGGCCTCTGTCTCACGAAGAGAGGTCACTCTAATGTCTATGCTTCTACCATGGTAACTAGACTTGGGGATTTTGTGAGCAGGTCCTAAAGCAGCACTGCATTTTGGAGTTAAAATTCTTACCTGTGAAGCTGGGCTCGGTGGCTCAGCCTGTAATCCCGCGCCTTTGGGAGGCTGAGGTGAGTGGATTGCCTGAGTCCGTGGGTTCGAGACCCGCCTGGGCAGGCGAGACCTCATCTCTACAATAAATCAAAAATCAGCCGGGCATGGTAGCGCATGCCTGTAATTCTGGCTACTCGGAAGGCTGAGGCAGAAGGATCGCCAGAGCCCAGTAGGTCGAGGCTGCGGTGGCCAGGAGCGGCCACTGCACTCCAGTCTGGGCGACAGAGTGAGACTCCAACTCAAAAAAAAAAAAAAATTCTTACCTGTGAAACATCTGGACAGCATGTGCACTGCCAAGCAGCTGCCTCTGTTCATCTGCAAGCCTTTGCAAGGAGCCCCAGGGGGCATTCAATTCCTAACAGAGGCAGAAACATCAGACTTGAGACATAACTAACTCAGATAGCTCAGTGACATCTGAAGACTAGATGTTATTTAAATAATGGTTGTTCTCATGCTATCTTCTTCGGAAATTGCATAGTTTTACTTATTTCCTGGATAGCCTGGACTTGGCCCTCATTTTTGCCAGTGCAATGCAGAAAGGGATTTCTTTTCTAAACCCAACTGGTGTTCCAAGGTGGAACCATCAACTCTGGAGCAGAGGTTGATCCTTACTGCCATAGAGACTACATTGCAAACTCCAAAAAATCAGCGGAAAGTGTTTTCTTGGTAGTTGGAATCTATCACATTTCCCTAAGACAAACATAATACTTTTCATATCCTGAATTGGGTAAACCTAATAGCCTCTTATAAACCTATTTCATGTAAAGGATGTGTATATTGTTCCCCCTGCACATTCCTTCTACCAGTTATCCCATAACAACTACCATAAAAAGAGGCAGAAAACTCATCCTCAGGGGTTTATGACTGCCAAAAGAGCTAGACCAGACATTTATTAATGCTCATTGGCTATTTTATGGAACCATAGGTCCAGGTCTGACTCAGGTCGAGAATGCCATCTCCCCATCTCTACTGATTTATATTATTTACCATCAGTAGGTTTATCAGAACCTATCTCTTCCAGCAAACTTTCTTGATTAACTTCTTTCCATTATTATAGCTTCTTAATCTTCATTTTCTTTTATTCATGTATGTAAGAATTTCATGCATGCATGTGTGCGTGTGGGGGGGTGGCATGTGTGTGGGTGTGAGACAGTGAAGGGGATATCTGTGTTCTAACAGAAAGATTTTAGGTCAGTTTAAATGTGTATACTCCAGAATTTCAATTTAAAACCTACACTTTGGGAGGAAATGGGAGGCAAGAACTTTATGTTCAATTTGATGGAGCCAAGTATAGAAGATTAAAAGAAAATCTGGAGACTGTGTTATCTAACATGCTTGCTTTTCAGATGTGAAAACTAAGGTCCTTAGAAATAAAGTGACTAGGACAAAGACACAATCAGACAAAAACAGAGACGGGATTTAAATCCAGTTTTTCTGATGGTCCAGTGCAATATTCCCTAAATTTTCTGATACTTTCTCTTGAAGCTAAATCTGAATTTCTGATAATTTGGTTTCCCCTGCCCCTTCCATGAAAAGTTCTATGCAAGAGCACAGAGATAACTAAATACATGTTAATAAATTAATCTGCTGTAATAAAGTTTATTTAAAAAACAAAAATAGATGTACCATTTGGGCTATATCATCTTTGGCCTTTCCTATAGCCAGTTCCATAAAACCATTCCCTTCTACATATCCTAGATGATCTGCAGAATATAAAATTAAGTATATTGAAGTGAAATGCGAACACTCGAAGCCTAATCGGGCACTGAGAAGGGACTCTTAGTTACCTGCTGGATTTGAGCTCCTTCTGGTGTTAGAAGTCGTTCAAACAGCAGATCATCAGCTACCTTGTTGATATCCCTTAGCCGAGGCTCATTGGTCTTCAAATCCTGGATGGGAAAATTTGTCCAAAGCAGTATAAGTCCACTACTCAAGAATCCACCACCCTTACTTGTCCATCTCTGCGTGTACTCAGCTAAATATCAAAACATGTTGTTATTCTCACGTGAAATACACATCAACCTGCCCTTTTCCAATCTGCCACCGAGAAGTATACCCTTAAGTACCCTGACACCTAGTAGCTATCCAAAGTTTGCCAAGAGAACTATTATTTTTCTGGAGTATGAGGTCTATCCATTTTTCCAGATTTCTTAAAATCTTCCTTGAATTAAGTTATAGCCTCAGATGTATCTATACTTAAACAATGTAACATTCTTTTCAATTACTATGAACTCATCCCCCACTGAGTTATGAGTTGCCTTTATTAAGAGATGTAAGAAACAGTTCTAGGAAGCACTCTCTCTAATACTCTCTCTCTCTCTGTCTCTCTCGCATGCACTCTCTCTATATATGTATACGTGTGTGTGGGTATATATATGGGGGGAGGCCCAAAAGACCTGGAATTTATTTTTTTTAACTGTGTATCTATTCTTACATGTTAAAACTTCAGTCATCTTCAAAGTAATCTCCGTTTGACACAATACACCTATCGAGATACTTTTTCCACTGCTCAAAACAGTTTTTAAACTGGTCGATTTTGATTCCTTTTACTGCCTTTGCCATTTTTCGTTTCACCTCTTCCATGTCAGCAAAATGTTTCCCTTTGAGGACTTTTTTCATCCGGGGGAAACAAAAATCATTCAGGTGAGATTGGGTAAATAGGGAGGGTAGGACATAGGGGCTTTGTTCCAAAAATGCTGAATGTTCAGTGCAGTGTGGGCAAGTGTGCTCATAAATCACTCATCACGAAATAGGCAAATGTGTTGAAAGACTCTCCAAAAAAAAAAAATTATCTGAAGTCAAACGCAGCCTCTCACAACAACACTAGCTGGTCTACTGATGCTGATGGGTTCACCCAAAACACGTACCTAATGGGGGAAGCCTGTACTACAAAAGGCACTGCTACACACACACACACACACACACACGATATGTATGTATATTTTATATAAAATATACATACACATAAAAAATCTGTATCTATATCCTTGAATTCCAGGTAGGAGATACCATAGAAAAAGAAAAGAAGGAAGTAACTTACACTCATTAATAGATAATGCAGCAAACCTGAGAGAAGATAGGATGATGAGAGGGGCTTAGGTAGGCAAAAACAGAAACTGTATGCTGGCTGTAAAGTCAGGTTGTTTTCTCTCTTTTCCCACCCCAATCTCTGTCCCACTATTTTACTTTGCACATGGTCCCACAGTATCTCATCTCAATGTGGGCATCAGGAACACGGTATGGTAGAGGGCAGGTTTTGAAGAATCCAGAGAGATGAATACTCCAGTGGGCCTTTGGAGTGGCAGAGAAAACAGGCTACAAAGTTAGGGTATCTGAGGTTTTTTTGCATTTCTCTTCCAATTGTTGGCAACTACAATACCCAGAGGAACCTGTGAACTATGGAACTCTCAATAGCTTTGGGGAGGATACATAAAAAATGTAAAATAAATTAAAGGATCATTTAGGAAGATATATGAAATTTTAAAAATGATAACCCTCAGAAAGGTGTCTAGAGAAACTTCCTCTGTCTCACCGTCTGAAACTCATCAAACTTTTTCTGTAACTCCCAAACATTTTTCTGTAACTCCAAAAAAACTATGCCAGAGTTTTCTGCCTTTTTCACTCTAATCCAGCCCAGCATGTTTCCTGCTTCATAGGCCAACAAAAATTCATTGTAACGTTGCAGTAGACGACACCTGTGTTTTTCTGCCCGATCCAGGAGGGAGCGGTAACTGGAGGAAGTAAAGAGAATGGAAAAAGTGGAATAAAAAATAAAGAGTAGTGGTAGAGTAAGAAAAGTTGAGAATGAAAGAGGCAGAAAGGAGAGGGAAAACACATTTTAAAAGAGAACAGCAGAGGAGAGAAGGAAAAAAGATGAAAAGAAAACAGACTTGGGGGAAAAAAGAGACAAACACATAGAATTGGATTTATGACCCCTACCTATCACCATACACAAAAATCAACTCCAAATGGATCAAAGACCTAAACATAAAACCTCAAACTATAAGAATCTTAGAAAACACAGGAGTCACCCCTATAGACATTGGAATAGGCAATCAATTCCTGATCATAACCCCAAAAGCCCATGACATAAGAGATAAGATAGACAAGTAAGACCTCATCAAACTGAAAAGCTTTTGCAATGCAAAAAAAAAAAAAAAAACCATCAAGAGAGTGGGGAGACAGAATGAAAAATAAATATGTCAAATAAATATGTCAACTGTTTATCTGACAAAGGCCTAACATCCAGGATTTACAATGTACTCCAATGTGCCAAAAGGAAAAAAACCAAACAGTCTATAGAAAAGTGGGCAAAAGGCATGAATAGTCACTTCTCAAAAGAAGACAAATGAATAGCCAACGGATACATGAAAAAATGCTCAGCCTCACTAATCATCAAAGAACGGCAAATCAAAACCACACAGATGTCTCCTAACTCCAGTCAGGATGACCATCATTAATAACTCAAAAAATAATAAATCTGAAGAGGATGCAGAGAAAGGGGAATGCGTCTACACTGTTGGTGGGAGTGTAAATTAGTACAACCTTTGTGGAAGACAGTGTGATGATTTCTAAAAGATCTAAAAATTGTCCTTCCATATGACCCAACAATCCCAGAGGAACTCAGATTATTCCACAAAAAAGATACCAGCACACACATGTTTATTGCAGCACTATTCACAATAACTAAAACATGGAACCAACCATGCTGCCCATCAAAAGTAGACTGGATTTAAAAAAGCGGTACATATACACAATGGAAGATTATGCAGTCATAACAAATGACAAAATATGGACCTCACAGCAACTTGGATGGATTTAGAGTCTATCATACTCAGTGATATATCCCAGAAACAAAGAACTGAATACCACATGTTCTCACTTGTAAGTGAACCTTGAACATTTATCATGATACTACAAGAAAGGGATTGTCAGTAGCAGGACACTGCTGAGGGGGTGTGGGGCACATAATATCACTTAGGGTACCTGATCCTAAACCAGGTGAAATGAGGACCAATGGGAGGCCCAAACTTCACCTGTACATACGTCTATACCTATGTACCTAATCCTGACTTGTATCCCGCATCTTTAAAATAAAAAAGTATAGACACACATCCTACCATACATAAGGTGATATATTACTGATATTATCGAATGAAATAAAAAGTGTAAAATGTTGACAAAAATAATAATAAATGCAATGACCCACTAGTATGACTGGCAACAGCCCTTCACTCTTCTATAAAAATAAAGCTTCTACATGCCAACTGACAACTAGAAAAGAAACAGTCTGGTATAGTAAACAAAGTTAATTTGAATATCTGGAGACTTTTTAAATAACCTTGAAAGAATGCAAGACAAGGAGTCAAGAGACAAGGTTCTATTAAGTGACTGACCCCAGGCAATAGATTTAATGGTTCTGGAGTGGTCTTTTTTGGTTTAAAAAAAAAAAAACGGAAGTATTTAAAGGAGTCTAGGTTTGCTTTCAGTTTTTAGGTCTGTGAATTTGCTATGGCATCTCTAATGTAACAGATGCAAATAAAGATATTTGGCTACTGTCCAGAGTTCTCCAGACTCTAGAACTTACTGGTTCTCAATCTGCTCCTGGCGCTGGGTGATGTTGTCTGGCTCTTCTCGCCACCACAGTAGGAGCATCGGGAACTCATCATGAGCCAGTTTCCTGACATAGACAGCTGGGACAAAACCCTGGTGATCATCAGCTTCAACCTTCCACCAGTCCTGCAGGAAGAACAGACCACCACTCCTTTCTTAATTCTTGGAAAAGCCACAAATGGGAGAGGCTCCAGCACTTATTAGGTTTCTAGGTACATGCACAAGCTGATGGCCAAGAGAAGCTAAAAATCTCTTGTTAATGGTCCATAATTTTTGTGTGATACCAAGAAAGTAAGTGATAAATTGCAGGTATTGCAGAGACAAGACTCTGAAATCAATTAACTTGACATTTAATGAAAGGTCCTTCACTTTGGGGAGATTTTTGAACACCAAAAACAGCTGTCTTAAAAATGAGGCACTTTCTTTACCAGGAATTTACAAAAAAAATCACTTGAAGCCAGAATCCAACAGGACTTTTCTTGATGGTGGAGCATATGTGTATGACAACCTTGCACAAAAATGTCTTTTTCCTCATCACTCTTCCTGAGTTCCTAAAAACTAAATTGCCCTGTAATTCATATATGTGAATGCATTTTTACTGTTTTTTTTAAAGTGTTGCTATACTAACTATTCTGAAGTTAGTTTTTTCAAAGAACAATACATTGAAATAAACAGGCCTAAGCAAAGATTGAAAGAGACTGGCACACAGCTTGTTTGATAATGAAATATCTTGCCTCTCCAAAAATTCATTTACCTTCAAAGTAACAACATTTCAACCTCTTTTCTTTCAAGAATTTTTGGAGATTACATAAGTACTTATGAAACATATATTAAAAATTTCAACCAATATTTTATCACTGTTCTCACAAGCATAAGTTCTAAAGAAAATCAATTCAATAAAAGACTTGTCTTTTATCAGGCTACTTCTAACCTCGGACATTGTTGTTTCATCTCTAAGAATACTGACCCAAAAGAGGAACAAGTTAAAGGAGAGGAGAAAGGGACATACCTTCTGCATCTTTGGGCTAACTATTTAACTTTAATTCTTCATTTCTTTCACTGTAAAATTTAGATTTTAATTCCAAAATATAGGAATAGAATCTTTCACAATATCTAGAAGAAAGAAACTACTCCATTAAAATTATTTAAGAGATAAAGTTATTTTTTAAAAAATGGTGGGTGGTGAAAATGTGAGCATCTAGCAGGACTGGGAAAGCCAGTTCTGAAAAAAACACTTTTTTTGGTGAAAAGAAGATTTAAAGGAAAAGTCACCTTATTGATGGAGCTGAGTAGAGT
>NW_007259998.1:0-728 GCF_000164805.1 Carlito syrichta | reverse complement strand
AAACAAAAATATAGATATAAAGAATGATTTTGACCATTGAGACTTCTTGCCCTAACATGTATATCTGATTTTTATTTCAATAAAGTAATTAAGGTGTTTATATCTTAAAACCATGATTGGTTTATGAAAACCAAGGTTACTCTGGGAAGTTTAGGAAGAAACCAACGCCAACATGGATCTCTGGTTAGGTAATCTTTCAAGAATCTATGGATCTCTGTGGGATTAGAAAAGTATAGTATATCATTTGGTATCCCTGTGAATTCTAAGGGAATCTCAGTTGATGAAGAACAAAGGTGATCACTTTGAAAACCTGAAATAATCCAGCAGAACCTGAAGCGGCGCCACAACTTATGCAAACCATAAATTAATAATTTGGTTGCATTTGGTGAGGATTCACTAGAAACTGGTCATTCTACTCCCACTTTACCCCAGAAGCTTCTTCATCAGCCCCATAGTTAGTGTTGTCTACAATAGGCTCCTTCTCTCTGATCCATGTTTCTGCTTCATGTAGGTCAGCCAGGTACTGCTGGAACTAGACATTGACTTCAAGATCATTTTTCCGTCTAGCAGCTCGAGCACGGAGTGACTCCATATTCTGGTTCAAACTCTTGACTCTAGAGGCCACATCTTCTGCAGCAAAGTGTCCTATAGAGTAATTACAGAAAAGGTGAGTATGATTCTCATTCATGTTTATATACTCTAATTCTTTTGATAACCTGGAAAAGAGA
>NW_007259997.1:6604-7900 GCF_000164805.1 Carlito syrichta | reverse complement strand
CACAAGTTCCGTGCTTTACAAACTATGCATCACAAGACCACCACGAGATCTGCAATTTCCAAGCAAACAATTCGAACTCCATGATGTCTGTCGTGCTTACATTAAGGTCACAGGTGCACAATTTCAATACAAATCGTTCAAAGTGTTTTCCATAATGTTCAATGAATCATTCATATTATACTCTTTGTTCTATACCCTGATTAATACAAAAAACTTTTCTAAGTTAACTCTAGGTTCAATCCAAGTTCACTGACTCCCAATATTTTAAACAATTAATATTATCAACTTAACACTATACTATAATCTATAAGTTTACTTAAATGACTTAGCTGTTAGTTATACTATTATCCTATTATGATTTAACATAATGCCTTATAACTCAGTTAAAACTTATTCTTAAACTACCAAACTTTACTATAATTCATATGTTTCATATGTCTAAACTTTAATTTTTATATAATCTAATGATTGACCTTTAATACTATGCTATGTCTTATTAAGCTAATACCTCATCATTAATTCTTTTATAAATCGTATAGTAATTATTATATTTGAATAATGTAGCAAAAGGAAACAAAACAGCAAGCATAGATTTACGCAACTATGAGTGTATATGTATATATTTTATCCTACCAAGTCTACTCTAAAAATCAAATAGTAGCTGTCACACTCTTGAACAAGGAAATGTATGGTTGCCAAGATGGCGGCCATGGGCTGAAGCAGACAGAGTTTTGGTAACTAACAAAACAAAAGAAAACGTTCTGCCTCGCTAGGGGCAGGGCGACAAAGCTATCATGGTAATTTAGTTTCTAATATTAGCCCTAGGGGAAACAGCTTTCCAAAGCTGACTACCCAGTCTACCAGGAAATAGAAGCTAAAAAATATCTAGAAAGAAGTAAAACTTAGAAAGACAGAGAAGAATAATTCTGCTATGCACTTTCCATCAGGTGTATTGAGATTTACTTATAAGTTTTACTGCCATGTATGCACACTGGTCACTAATCACACGCCAATATTATAGGTATAACTGATACCCTATGTCAGAGGCGATCTTCCAGATGGGCCTTTACAGGCCTCAGTCATGTAGCTATAGATGTTGGCTCCCAACAGTGTAGCAGCATAGGAAATTTCAGGGAGAAGCCACCATGTATGAGGAACATACAGTCACCACACATGGAATCTGGCATCACCAGATGATCTTGTACTTCCCAGCATCTGGAACCATGAGAAATGCAAGTTTATTGTTTAGTAGGACACCCAGTTTATAATATTTTTGTTACACTAACTTGAATAGAC
>NW_007259997.1:0-5809 GCF_000164805.1 Carlito syrichta | reverse complement strand
AAGGGAATGCTTCTACTCTGCTGGTGGGAAAGCAAGTTAACTTAACCGCTATGGAACACAGTGTAGTGACTTCTAAAAGAACTGACATTGACCTTCCATATGACCCAGCAATCCCCCTACTGGGAATACGCCTGGAGGTACTTAATCATCCTACAGACTAGATACCTGCATATGCATGTTTGTTGCAGCACTATTCACAATAGCAAAAATATGAAACCTAGCTTGCTGCTTATTGAAACTGGACTGGGTAGAAATATGTGGTACATATACACAGTGGAATATTACACAGCCATAAACAAGGACAAATATATGAACTTCAGAAACTTGGATGGATTTATTTATTTTTATTTTTTTTTTTTATTTTTTGGAGTCGGAGTCTCACTCTGTCGCCCAGACTGGAGTGCAGTGGCTGCTCCCAGCCACCGCAGCCTCGACCTGCGGGGCTCCGGCGATCCTTCCACCTCAACTTTCCAAGTAGCTGGAACTACAGGCCCACGCTACCATGCCTGGCTAATTTTTTATTTATTGTATAGATGAGGTCTTGCCAAGTTGCCCAGGCGGGTCTCAAACCTGCAGCCCCAGGCAATTCACTCACCTCAGCCTCCCAAAGTGTGGGATTACAGGCTGAGCCACTGAAGCTGGCTCAGCCACTGAACCTGGATTTAGAGTCTATAATACTCAGTGATATATCACAGAAACAAAGAACAGCGTACCACATGTGCTCCCTCATAGTGGACCCTGAACAATGATCATAATGCTAGAAGAAAGGGATTTTCAGTAGTGGGACACTGCTGGCATTGGGGGAATGATAAAACACCAATAAAGGTAACTGATCTCAAATCAGGCAAAGTGGGGTCCACAGGGAGACCCAAACTTTACCTGTATGATGTCCACTTGTATACTGAACCTTGAATTGAACCACACATCTTTCAAATAAAATATAAAACATTAAATTACATTATATTAAAAAAAGAAATTGTTTCAGTTTTTCATTGTAATTTTTTCATTTTGGCTGTATCTTTTTGTGCTGTATTATAGTGATTTCTCAGGACATTAATATAAATGCATAATACACAGAGATAAAAAGCCAGAATTAATTTATTAAAAATTGTCAATTCTCACATGTTTAAACTTTAGTCACTTTCATAGTACTCTCTGTTTGATGCATACACCTATCGAGATGCTTTTTCTGCTGCTTAAAAGTTTTTGAACTCCTCAATTTTGAAGATTTTTAATGCTTCTACCATTTTTGGTTTTATCTTTTCCTCATTGGCAAAACATTTCCTTTTGAGGACTTATTTCTCCAGGATAACAAAATAAAACTCACTCAGCATGAGATAGGGTGAATGATGTAGGTGGGGCATGGTTTCAAACCTTTTTTTGGTAAAAAACTGCTGAACACTCAGTGAGGTGTCATAGTGGAATACCCAGTCACTTAAATGACAGAGGTCGAAAGGTTTCTTCTGCAAATCATGATCCAACCTTCTCAAGACTCAGATAATAACTGGTTGACAGTTTTATCAGTAGGAACAATTTAGGGGTATACTACAAGGGGGTTGGCCTCCAAAATATTATTCCTTTTTTTCTCCCTCTTACATGCATATATATAGATATAGATATTTAGATATATACTATATGTAAATCTATATATCTTTATCTATCTATAACACAATAGATATAAAAGATACATGCATCTTTCCCAGTGTTTTTAGAGGTAATGTTAACTCATCTTTTTAAATTAAACTCAAAGCCCCCTTCAATTTTGTTATAGTTACTTGTGTAGTTTATTTGTGTTCACTCTACCTCCCCTCACTAAGGCAACTTGGCAAGTTTTGCTTCTTACAGTCATGCATATTTTTTAACACTTAAGTGAAGAAGAATAATCTAGTGCACATTCAAGGTACTGACCACTTCTGTTGCTCTTTCTTCAATGCAATTATAGTAAATTTTCCTCTGGTATAATATTCTTACAGCCTGCAAAATTTCCTTTGGCATTATTCCTTTGTAAGAGCAGCTCTGCTGGTAACCAGTTCCCTTAGGTTTCCTTCACTGGAAAGTGCCTATTTTTATGTCAATGCTGATAGATATTGTTGCTGAGTAGAGGATATATAGTTGAATGTATTTTCATTTAAATATAGTTGCATGTAACTTACCACAAGAGTACCTTATGGGATACGCATTGTTAGGTGATCTCATCATCGGACAAATAACACAGAGCCTACTTATGCAAACCTAGATAGTAGAGCCTACTACACAACAGACTATATGGTACAGCTTCTTGGTTCTGGGGTATGAACATGAACAGCATGTTACTACAAGAGGCTTATAATTGTTCTCCTCATTTCAAACAGAATGTGGGTCTGAGCAAAACTATTTTGTGTCTTAATAACTTTCAACCTTGTATAGGATAGAAGTCTAAATTTCTCTGACATATAAATAAAGAAATATGAGCAGAAGGCTAAAAACAATAGTGTAGGATGTAATTATTGCAATGCAATTTTGAAACAGATTTGTTAAGAGTAAAAAGCACAGAAGAATATTTTTGCTGATCTCTGAATCTTGATTCTGACTCTTGCTTTTGCATGCCATTTGCCTGGAACACAAGCTCAGCCCAAGAGAGAAAAGAAGCCAATGAATAACCCAATGAAACAAGATGAATGTCAGGTATAGCATCTTCCACATGTCCTGTGTTATGCTGAAGCTTCCAACCCCTAGAAAATAATACATGTTTTCTTGGTCCTGACATCCAGGAGTCAATGATTCCTCTCTTGGACATAAGAATGTTGAGAGTAAAATTTAGTTGGTAATAATGTGTAGGGAAGAGTAGACCTGGCTGGCATGCTCACAATGACCACATTATGTTGATCATATTTACATCCAATACAATGCTCCATTATTAACTTGCACATAAATGATGGATTTGCTTTCTATACATATTCCAGGAAGACCAAAGAAACTGACTTCCAATCCATATGGAATAATCTACTAATGAATTTCTTCCAAGAAGACTAAAATTGATTTAGAATATGATCTTATATATTTACATCTTTCAAAGCAGGCAAAAAGAAAGAAACAAACAACAAAAACCTGGGTGGCGAAGTTGAATGAAAAGAGAAATGTGTTATGACTCTCTAGTGACAGTTGAGGTTCCTTGTCATATTTTCTGAGGACTAGAGCCCAGGCTGACCACGGGCAACATAGGAGTTAAAGTAAAGACCTCTTCCTAGGCATGTATGTACTCATCATAGATATGCCACAGCATATGTAAAAAAAGGACTACAAAAAAAAAGATGACACATAAGTGCACATGATAAGGAGATCCACCGGCCTGAGCATGTTCTCTGGAATCACACAGCCAGGGATCAAAGTTGGGCTGAGTCACTACCCAACATGGATCATCTTAGAAACTTTCTAAAGCTTAAGGGTTTTTACCCAATTTGTAAAAAGAAATGCAGAGACCTCACCTACCGGGTAGAGATATCAAGGGTGCAGCATCTGGTTGGGTCCCTCAACCGTGTCACCTCCTTGGAACCCTTCCAGCTGAGCAAGTGATCTTCACCACCAGGGCAACCATGGTGATGGGAGAGATCCTGGGCCAGTCTGGCAGGACCTGGGTGGCTCCTGGGCTGAGTTATGTGAGAGCTCCTCCGCTGTGACCTGGAGGACAGGCCAGGGCAAACAGCCCCTGAGTGTCTGGGCTGGACATTCCCGATCCATTTCCACAGAGTGGCCTAGGACTAGAACATCCAACTGCACTGGTGGTGGGCGGGGTCTCAGTGTCCTTTGTCACCTCTTGTCGCTTGGTGGGGCCCATGAGCCCTCCCTGCTGCCCCATCTCCATCACGAGTCCCCATTTTGACGTCACAGGAGCAGGGCTGGCCAGTGTGTGCTTGGCAGAGAGAGGAGTTGGTCGCTAAGGAGATTTGTCTCCCTGGCTTACTCTTTTTCGAGATCGCAGGCCACCCAACCTACTCTCAATGGGCACTTTTCTTACTCAATGAGTTTTCGGTCCTTGGCTTCAGCTGCCACCCATTCCTCTGTTCTGACAGGCTCCCCCACCTAGCCAGGGCCACCCTGAGGCACCTGGGCCTGTTCCTCACCCTGTTCCTGCTTACAGGCTGCTCAACTCGCATTGTGTTGTGAGCCTCCACCACCTGGACTGTACATAGTGCCAAAGGAACAGTTTCCCCTCCCGCAGGACATGGGCCCCTCTCTGGGGACCGTACTTGGCACCTGAATCCTAGGGTCAGGCATGGAAGAAGGAACCCGCGATGTCTGCTGAGAACTTGCTGATGGATGTACACTTGACCTACACAAGGATTCTCCTTTCAGTCGCAAGTATGAACTCCAGCATCCCCACCTGAGCTGGTAGTCAGACCCAGGAAACTGATACCGTCCAGACTTTCCAAGGAGATCAAGGGAAGACCCAAAGAGTGACTCCAAAGGTGATGAAACAGGAGGATCAAGTTTACACCAAAAAGCAGGAGGTCAAGAAAAGAGTCCACCCTAGCAAGAAGGAAGTGACATCTAGGCTCTTGGAGACCTAGGGTAACTCTATTCCCTTGGGTGAAATCCTGGACCTCTGGAGGGAAAACTTCCCTGCCCATGTCAAAAAAGAACTTGAGAGAGAAGGCCCAGGTGTCCCCGCTGAGCTCCTTCAGGGTAGAACATAGATTCCCAGGCACACAGTTCTTCTGGGGAAGTTCAGCCTCTTGGAACTAAGGTGCGACCATGCTCCTGGACCCAGTCCCAGGCTTCCACTTGCTGCTGTAGAAATCTACCAAGGGAATGTGGGGTAGGTAGCTCTGCAGGCTTGCTGATGTTGCTGATGCTGGAGAAGGAGATGCATGGGAACAAGCCATCAGATATTCCATGGATATTCCACCATGAGCTCTTCCCCACCCAGAGCTGCCAGTCACAGGCCCTGCCATGGACAGGGTTGATTCCACTACTACTGCTGGGACACATCCACCACAACTCTTGTAAGATAGAGGTAGCTGTCCCTGCAAATTCAATGTCTCTGCATGGCTTTCAGAATGATCTGGGTTTCTTGGAGAAGAACAGTAGGTGTAAAGGAACAGCAAAATCTTGGAGGCTAAGATGGAGGCTTTGGAGGATACAACAGAAACCATGGCAAATGGCATTGTCACCCAATCTCTCTCTTTTTTTATCCTCACCTGCTGGAAAGACTGCAGACTCCCTGCCTCTGGTCACTTCTATTTTCCAACCACAACTCCTCATAGCACCACTGACTTGGCTCATCTGGGTGATGGCACTTCTCTCCTGCCTGTACCTCTGCTCCTAGCTGCAGACCTTCTCCTTCAAGTGTCACTCCTGCAGGTGGAAGTCCCAGAGAGCCCATATCCCCATCCTTCTTTTTTCCCTTTTCACCCCTGGAATGGTCCATTCCACCATGCCCTCCGCTACCCCTGGCAAGCCTGTCAATTCAACAGGAGGCATTTCTGGCATCTCAGCTAGCATATCTATTCACTTGACCTTGTACACCACTTCATACCTTGGGGTAATTTACATCAACATTACTCCTGTTTCTTAAGCTGTGACTCTCAGATCCAACCCCAGCTTCAGAGTGACTACACTCCTATTTTCCCCTATCCAAAATTATGAGCAAGGCAGTGGCACCCTGAAAATTCATCGGTCTGCATCTGCCCACCTACACTCATTTCTCAAGTCCTTCCCCAACTTTTAACCATTCCATGGCTGTAAAACTATGCATTATCCCAAATTTAGGACACCTGATGGGCAACAGCAGGGACCCAGTCTCTCCAGTGCCCTGTTTTGACAAGACTTC
>NW_007259996.1:7009-12849 GCF_000164805.1 Carlito syrichta | reverse complement strand
GTATCATTGAAGTGGCAAGCAGGTACGTTGAGAGGTGGTGAAGCTCTAGTCATACAACTAGGGTCAGTTCCTCCAGGCACTAACATCTCCAGACACCAACTGTCCTTGATATTGTCCTGATAAGGGCTTTCTGTACTCAGAGACTTAAAAGTAGACATTAAACAAGAAGCCCGGTACCTGAGCACAATATAAAGCAGGCCCTCCCATTTGGCTCAGCTGCTTGAGTAGACAAGCTAGCTAGATAGTTAACGAGTTAAGTCAGCTGGATATATCAGCTATCTTGCTAGTTAGCTAATGAGTTAAGTCAGCTGGTTGTGTCAGCTAGCTAGCTCATTAGCTAATGAGTTAAGTCAGATGACTAAGTCACCTAGCTAGTACGATATATAATGAGTAAGCTAACTAGTTAGCTAGCTGATTGTCAGACTTACATAGGCAGCTAACTATGTAAGTCAGCTTGTTAGTTAGGTATCTAGCTAGTTAGCTAACAATTTAATCAGCTGGCTAGCTAGGTAGCTAGCTAGTTAGCTAACTATTTAATTCAGCTGGCTATCTAGGTAGCTAGCTGGTTAAGTCAGCTAGTCAAGTCAGCTGGCTATCCAGTTGGCTAACTTGGTAGCAAGCTAGTTATGTCAGTTGACTAGCTAGCTGGTTAGCTGGTTAATTCAGCTAGATAAAAGAACTGGATAGTCAACTTACAAGGTAGTTAACTAGATTGTTAAGTCAGCTAGATAACTACTTGAGTAGCTAGAGATGTCAGTGAGTTAAGTTGACTGATAGCCAACTAGCTAGTGGGTTAAGACAGCTAGTTTAGTCAGCTGTCTAGCCAGCTGGCTAGGTAGGTAGCTAACTAAATAAGTCAGCATGCTAGCCAGCAGACTAGCTGTTCAATGCACCTAGTTAATTCAGCTGGCTAGCCTGCTAGCTAGGTAGTTGGCAAGGTAGTTAAGTGAACTGGCTACCCTGCTTGCAAGCTTAAGTCATCTAGGTAAGTCAGCTGGCTAGACAGCTGGCTATATAGGTAGCCAGCTTGTTTAGTCATCTGGCTAGCCAGCTGACTAACTGTTTAAGTCAGCTAGTTAAGTCAGCTGGCAACGAGCTGGCTAGCTAATTAAGTCAATTCATTAATTCAGTTGGCTATCCAACTGGTTAGGTAGTTAAAAAGTTAGTTAAGTCAGATGTCTAGTCATCTGGCTAGGTATTACAGCTAGTTAAGCCAGCTGTATTGCTAGGTAGGTAGCTAGTTTAGTCATCTAGTTAAGTCAGCTTGCTACCTAGTTAAGCCAGCTAGTTAAGTCAGCTGGCTAGCCAGCTGGCTAACTGGTTATGTCACCTAGTTAAGTCAGCTGGCCGTCCAGCTTTCTAGCTGGGTAGCTAGCTACTTAACTCATGTAGTTAAGTCAGCTGGTTACTAGATCCCTAGCTAGTTAAGTCATCTATTTAAGTCAGCTAGCTAGCTAGTTAAGACAGCTATGTCAGCTGGCTAGACAATTGCCTATCAGGGGAGCTATCTAGTTAATTCAGCTGGTTACCCATTTGGCTAGCTAGTTAAGTCACCTAGTTAAGTCAGTCCGCTTGCCAGCAGGTTAGCTAGGTAGTTATTCCTTAAGTCAACTGGCAAGGAAGCAGGCTATGTAGGTAGGTAGCTACTTAAGTCAGCTGTCTAGACTTTAGGCTATCTAGTCATGTCTGCTAGTTAAGTTAGCTGGCTATCCAGTTATCTAGCTAGGTAGATAGGTAGACTCTGCTGGCTAGACAACTGGCTACATAGTTAAGTCATGTAATTAAATCAGCTGGCTAGGCTGCTGGCTAGCTAGATAGGTAGGCAATTGAGTCAGGTGGCTAGGCAGCTGGCCAGCTAAAGTCAGCTACTTTAGTCTGTTGGCTAACCAGCTGGTTAGCTAGTTAAGTCAGCACGTTAATTCAGTTGTCTAGCCAGTTGGCTAGCTAGTTAAAAAGCTATTTACATCAGATGGGCAGCCAGGTGGCTCACTAGTTATTTCAGCTAGTTAAGTCAGCAGGTAAGCTAGAATGCTAGCTAGTTATGTTAACTAGATATGTCAGCAAGCTAGTTAATTAAGTCAGCTAGTGAAGTCAGCTAGCTAGCCAGCTTGAAAACTAGGTAGCTAGCTAGTAATGTCAGCTGTCTAGCATGCAGTCTAGCTAGTTAAGTCACCTAGTTAAGTCAGATGACTAGCCAGCTGGCTATGTATGTCACTTGCTAGTTGTCAGCTGGCTAGACACATGGCTAGCTAGATAAATCACCTAGTTAAATCAGTTGGAAGGAGATTTGGCCTGCTATGCAGCATGCTAGTTAATTAAACTGGCTAGAAAGCTGGGTAGGTAGTTAAATATACAGACAACTGGTTAAGATAACTTGTTAGCAAGCAGGTTAGCTAGGTATTAGGTTGTTTATTCAACTGGCAAGTCAGTGGATTACATAGGTAGCTAGATAGTTAAGTCAACTGGCTTGCCACCTGGATATCTAGTGGAGTCAGCTAGTTAAGTCAGCGGGCTAACCAGCTGCCTGACAAGTTAAGTCAACTAGTTGAGTCAGCTGGCTTGCCAACTGGCTAGTTTTTTAAGTCAGCTTGTTAATTCAAGTGGCTAGCCATCTGGCTAACTAGGTAGCTAGCGAGTTAAGTCAGCTGGCTTGCCAACTGGCTAGCTGGTTAAGTCAGCTAGTTAAGTCAGCTGGATAGCCACCTCTCTAGGTAGGTAGCTAGCTAATTAAGTCAGCTAGCTAGCCAGCTTGCTAGCTAGTTTAGTCAACGAGTTAAGTTAGCTGGTTGGTCATCTGGCTCACTTTGTGGCTCACTAGTTAAGCCAGCTGGTTAGCCAGATGTCTATCTTGTTGTCAGCTAGTTAAGACAGCTGGTTAGCAGGCTGGCTAGCTAGGTGGCTGGCATGTTAAGTCGGCTGGTTAGCAGATTGGTCAGGTAGGTGGCCAGCTAGTTTTGCCAGCTGGCTAGCTGGCTGACCAGCATGGTGTCTGGCTACTTAAGCCGGCTGGCTATTCCACTGTACAACCAGCTGGCTGGCTATTTAAGCCGGCTGGCTAGCCAGGTGACCAGCCCACCGGCTAGATTACCAGCTGCTTAGCCAGTTAGCCAGCCAGGTAGCTAGCTAGTTGAGACACCTGGCTAGTAGTTTAGCCAGGAAGGTAGCTAGCTATTTAAGTCAGCTGGCTACCCAGCCAACCATTCAGCTAGTTAAGTCAACTAGCTAGCCAGCTAGCTAGTTAAGTGAGCTAGCAAGTAAGCTAATTATTCAGGTACCTAGTTCAGTCAGCTAGCTAGTCAGGTTGCTAGTCAGCTATCCAGTTAAGTCAGCTAGCTATCAGCCAGTTAGTCAGGTAGATAGATAAGTCTGCTAGCCATCAAACTAGCCAGTTTGATAGCCAGTTAAGTCAGCTAGCTTTTCATCTAGATAGCTTGTTTACTAGATAGTAGTGTCAGCTAGCTAGCCAGCTAGCTAGTCAGCTAGCTAGTTATGTCAGCTAGCAAATCAGCTAGTTACTTAGCTAACTAGTCTGGTAGCAACTCAGCTAGCTGGTGAGCTAACTAGTGGGCTCCATCGTTTTTCATCATGTCAGCTAACTAGTCGGCTAGCTCGCCTGCTAACAGGCAAGCAAACTATTTGGTACGCTCACCAGCCAACAGGTCAACTAACTTGCTCGCTTGCTCGCAGGTCAACAGATTAGCAAAGTAGTTGGCTTGCTCGCCCACAGACTAGTGAAGTCACCTCACCAATCGGCTCACTCGCCAATCAACTAGTTATGGAAACGCACGCATTGGCTCACTCCCTGGCCAAATAGTTAATTCAGCTGACCAGTTGGCTAACTCACCGGCCGACTAGTTAAGTCAGCTTATGTGTCGGATCCCCTGCCAGTCTACTAGTTAAGTCAGCTAACTAGTCGTCCTATTAGCTGGCCAACTAGTTAAGTCAGCTCACCAATTGGCCAACTGGTGGGCTAACTTGGCAGCTGACAATTTAGATCAGTTAAATATTCAGCAGACTAATTAGGTCAGCTAATTATTTGGCCAAATAGTCGGCCAAATAATTAGACCAGGAAACTAGGCAGCCAACGACTTAATCGATCTAATTATGGGGCCAGCTCCTGAGCCAACTAGTTATCCAAGCAAAATAGTCAGTCGATTAGTCAGCCATTTTGTTAATCCAGCTATCAAGTCGGTCAAGAAGTCAGCTAATATGTTAACCCAGCTAACTAGACGGCCGATTCATCAGACAAGTAAATCACCTAGCTAACTCGGTAACCAGCTCGTAAGTCAGCTATTTTACACGATTAGCAACCAGTTAAAACAGTTATCTAACTCATTAACCAACTCATTAATTCAGCTAGCTATCTGGTAAGCTAACTAGTTATGACAGCTAGCTAAGTGAACTAGCTAACAAACTAGTTAGGTAATTCAACTAGTTAGGTCATCTAGCTCACTAGTTTGCTAATTATTTAAGTCAGATACTTAAGTCTGCTACCTAATTAGTTTGTTAATTAGTTAATTCAGCTCGTTATTTAGCTAGTTAAATAGTTAGCTAACTAACTCAGGTAGTTTAATCAGCTAGCTAACTAGTTAAGTCACCCAGTTAAGTCAGCTAGCCAAGTAGTTACGTCAGTTAGCTAAGTCATCTAGTTAAGTCAGCTTTCTAATTTAGTCAGCTGGTTAAGACATCTAGCTAACTAGTTAGCTAAAAATTTACATCAGCAGGTTGAGTCAGGTTGTTAGTTAGTTAACTAACGGTTTAAGTCAGCTGGTTGAGTTGGGTAGCTAGCTAGTTAGCTAACGAGTTAAGTCAGCTGGATGGGCAGCTAGCTAGCTAGATAGCTAATGGGTTAACTCAGCTGGATGGGTCAGCTAGCCAGTTCATTAGCTAACGAGATAAGACAGATGATTAAGTCACCTAGCTAGCACGTTAGATAATGATTTAGCCAACCAATTTTCTAGCTGGTTAAGTCAGCTAGCTAGCAAGGAAGTTTACTATTTAAGTCAGCTTGTTAGCTAGGTAGCTAGCTAGTTAGCTAAATATTTAAGACAGGTGGGTAGCTAGGAAGCTGCTAGTTAATTGAGCTACTTAAGCTTGTCTAGCCAGCTGAGTTAGCCAGCTGGCTAGCTAGATATTGAGCTAGTTAAGACTGTTGTCCTGCCAGTCGGTTAGCTGGTTAATTCAGCTAGTTAAGATAGCTGGTTAGCCAAATCGCTAGGTAGGTAGCTAGCTAGTTGCCAGCTAGATAGCTACCTGGTTAGCTAGTGATGTCAGTTAGTTAAGTCAGCTGGCTAGTCAACTGGCTAACAGGTTACGTGAGCTAGGTAAGTCATCTGTCTAGCCAGCTGACTACGTAGGTAGCTAGCTAGACATGTCATTTTGCTAGCCAGCAGGATAGTTGTTCAAGTCAGGTAGTTAAGTCAGTTGGCTAGCCTGTTGGCTATGTAGATAGCTAGCAAGTTAAGTGAGGTGACTAGACAGCTTCCTAACTTAAGTCAGCTAGGTAAGTCAGCTGGCTATCCTGCTCACTAGATAGGTAGCCAGCTAGTTAAGTCAGCTGACTAGCCAGCAGACTAGCTGTTTAAGTCAGCTAGTTATGTCTGCTGGCAACCTGCTGGCTAGCAAGTTAAGTCAGATAGTTGTCAGGTTGCAGCCAGCTGGCTAGCTAGATATTTCAGCTAGTTAAGTAAGCTGGCTAGCTAGGAAGCTAGCTATATTCGTCAGCTAGTTATGGTAGCTAGGTAGCTAGTAAAGTCAGCTTCTTATGTCAACTGCATAGCTAGATAGCTAGCTAGTTAAGCCAGCTGGAAAAGACAGCTGGCCAGCTACATAGCTAGCTG
>NW_007259996.1:6176-6989 GCF_000164805.1 Carlito syrichta | reverse complement strand
GCTGGGTCGCTACCTAGTTAAGTCAGCTGGCTAGCCAGTTAGATAGCTAGTTAAGTAACCTAGTTAAGTCAGCACGTTGGACAGCAGGTTAGCTAGGTAGTTAGGTAGTTGTCAGCTATCAAGCCAGCGGGCTATGTAGGCATGTAGCTAGTTAAGTCACCTTGCTAGCCATCAGGAGTCTAGTTATGTCAGGTCGATAAGTCAGCTGGCTATTCACCTGTCTAGCTAAGTCGCTAGCTAATTAAGTCAGCTGGCTAGCCACCAGGCTAGCTAGTGCTGTAAGCTAGTAATTTCTACTGGATAGACAGCTGGCTAGCTAGTTAAGTCAACTAGTTGAACCTGCTGGCTAACCAGCTGTCTAGCTGGTTAAGTCAGCTAATTTATTCTAGTGTCTAGCCAACTGGCTAGCTAGATCTTTGGCTAGTTTAGTCAACTGATTAGCCTGCTGTCTAGTTAGTTAGCAAACGGTCTGAGTCAGCTGTTTGAGTATGCTAGCTAACTAGTTAGTTAACCAGTTAAGTCATCTGGAAGAGTCAGCTAGCTAACTTGTTAGCTAACGAGTTAAGTCAGCTGGTTGTGTAAGCTAGCTAGCTCATTAGCTAATGAGTTAAGTCAGATGAACTAAGTCAGCTAGCTAGCATGTTAGATAACGATTAAGCTAACAAAGTAGTCTTCTGGTTAAGTCAGTGAGGTAACTAGGCAGCTAATTATTTAAGCCAGCTTATTAGCTATGTAGCTAGGTAGTTAGCTAAGTACTTAAGTCTGCTGGCTAGCTAGGTAGCTAGCTAGTTAGCTGACTATTAAGTCAGCTGG
>NW_007259996.1:0-6156 GCF_000164805.1 Carlito syrichta | reverse complement strand
AAGTCAGCTAGCTAAGTCAGCTAGTTACTACCTAACTAGCTAAGTAAGCTAGCTAAGACAGCTAGCTCACTAATTAGCTAACTATTTAAGTCAGCTGCTAAGTCTGCTACCTAACTAGTTAGCTAACTAGTTAAATCAGCTAGCTATTCAGCTAGCTAAATCGTTAGGAACTATTTAATTCAGGTAGTTAAGTCAGCTAGCTAACTAGTTAAGTCAACCAGTTAAGTCAGCTATGTAAGTAGTTGTGTCGGATAGCAAAGTCAGCTAGTTAAATAAGCTTTGTATTTTAGTTAGCTGGTCAAGACAGCTAGCAAGGTAATTAGCTAATGGGTTAATTCAGCAGGTTGATTCAGGTAGTTAGCTAGTTAACTAACATGTTAAGTCAGCTGGTTGAGTCAGCAGGCTAGCTAGTTAGCAAACTGTCTGAGTCAGCTGTTTGAGTATGCTAGCTAACTAGTTAGTTAACCAGTTAAGTCATCTGGAAGAGTCAGCTAGCTAACTTGTTAGCTAACGAGTTAAGTCAGCTGGTTGTGTAAGCTAGCTAGCTCATTAGCTAACGAGATAAGTCAGATGAACTAAGTCAGTTAGCTAGCATGTTAGATAACGATTAAGCTAACAAAGTAGTCATCTGGTTAAGTCAGTTAGGTAGCTAGGTAGCTAATTATTTAAGTCAGCTTATTAGCTATGTAGCTAGGTAGTTAGCTAAGTACTTAAGTCTGCTGGCTAGCTAGGTAATTTGCTAGTTAAGTCAGCTAGTTAAGTCAGCTTACTAACCAACTGGCTAGCTAGGTAGTGAGCCAGTTAAGTCAGTTGACTTGCCAGCTGGCTAACTGGTTAATTCACCTAGTTAAGAGAGCTGGGAAGCCAACTGGCAACGCAGGTAGCTAGCTAGTTGTCAGCTACATAGCTACCTGGCTAGCTAGTGCTGTCAGTGAGTTAAGTCAGCTGGCTAGCCAACTGGCTGGCTGGTTAAGTAAGTTAGTTTAGTCAGTTGTCTAGCCAGTTAGCCAGCTAGGTAAACAACCTAGTTAAGGCAGCTCACTAGCCAGCTGGTTATTGGTAGCTAGGTAGCCAAATCAGCTGGCAAACAAGCGGACTACATAGGTAGTTAGCTAGTTAAGTCAGCTGGCTATCCAGCTGTCTAGCTAGGTATCTATGCAGTTATGTCAGCCTGGTAGCCAGCTGGCAGGCTAGTTGTCACCTAGTTAAGTCAGCTGGCTTGACAGTTGGCTAGCTAACCAGATAATTAAGTCAGCTGTCTAGTCCACTGGCTAGCTAGTTAAGTCACCTAGTTAAGTCAACTGGCTAGCTATTTAGTAAGTAAACTAGTTAATTAAGCTGACTAGCAATCTGGTCGGCTATATGAGTCAGTTAGTTAAGTCAGGTGGCTAGCCAGATGACTGGCTAGGCAGTGAGATAGTTAACTCAGTTTGCTAACAAGCTGGCTGGCTACATTAGTCAGTTAGTTAATTCAGCTGGCTAGCCAGCTAGCTAGTTAGTTAGAAAGTTAGTTAAGTCAGCTGGGTAGCCAGCTGACTCACTAGTTAAGTCATCTAGTCGAGTCAACTGGCTAGCGAGCTGGTTAACTGGTTAAGACAACTAGTTAAGTCAGCTGGTTAGCAAGCTGGCTAGCTAGGTAGCAAGCTAGTTAAGTCAGAGAGCTAGCAAGCAGGATAGCTAGTTAAGTCAGCTAGTTAATTCAGTTGGCCTCCCAGCTTGCTAGCTAGGTAGCTAGCTAGTTAAGTCAGAATTCTAGAGTCCTGGCTAGCTTGTAAAGAGAGCTAGTTAATTCAGCTGGCCATCCAGCTGCCTAGATAATTAAGTCAACTGGTCAGCCAGCTGGCAAGCTGCTTAAGTCAGCTAGATAATTCAGCTGACCAGGCAGCTGGCTAGCTATGTACCTAGTTTATTCAGCTGGCTTCCCAAATGGCTAGCTAGGTAGCAAGCTAGTTAAATCAGCTGGCTAAACAGCTGGCTCGCTGGTTAAGTCAGTTAGTTAATTCAGCTGGCCAGCCAGCACTCTAGCTACTTAAATCAGCTAGTTAAGTCAGCTGGCAAGCCAGCTGTCTAGCAGGATATGTAAGCTAGTTAACTCAGCAGCCCAGTCAGCTGGCTGACTAAGTAGTTAGTTAGTGAAGTCAGCTAGTTAAGTCATCTGGCTAGCTAGGTAGCTAGGTAGCTAGCTAGTTAAGTCATTTAGTTAAGTCAGTTGTCTAGCCAGCTGCAAAGGGGGATAGCTAGCTAGTTAAATCAGCTGGCTAGCGAGCTGGCTAGCTCATTAAATCACGGAGTTAATTTAGCTCGCTGGCCAGCATGTTACCTACGTAGTTAGATAGATAACTCAGCTGGCAAGCCTGTGGGATATGTAGGTAGGTGGCTAGTTAAGTGAGCTGGGTAGCCATGAGGCTATCAAGTTATGTCACCTAGTTAAGTACCTGGCTATCCAGCTGTCTAGCTAGGTAGCTAGCTAGTTAAGTCTGTTGGGTAGACAGCTGGCTACTTCGTTAAGTCAGCTAGTTAAGTCAGCTAGCTAGGCTGCTGGCTTGCTAGGTAGCTGGGCAATGAATTCAGCTGGCTAGCCTGCTGGCAAGCTAGTTAAGTCAGCTAGTTTAGTCAGCTCGCTAACCAGCTGGCTAGCTAGTTAACTCAGGTCGTTAAGTCAGTTGTCTAGACAACTGGCTAGCTATTAAAAAGCTTGTTACTTTAGCTGGGTAGACAACTGGCTCGCTAGTTATTTCAGCTAGTTAAGTCATATGGATAGATAGGTAGCTAGCTATTTAATTCAACTATATATGTCAGCTAGCTAGCTAGTTAAGTCAGCTAGTTAAGTCAGCTAGCTAAATGATATCTAGCTAGTTAAGTCATCTGACTAGGCAGGTAGCTAGCTAGTTAAGTCACCTGGTTAGTTAAGTTGCCTAGCTAGTTAATACACCTAGTTAAGTCAGTTCGCTGGCCAGCAGGTTAGCTGTGTAGTTAGGTAGTTAAGTCTGCTGGCAAGCCAGTGGTCTACATATTTAGGTAGCTGGTTAAGTCAGCTGGCTAGCAATCAGGATTCTAGTTATGTCAGATAGTTAAGTCAACTGGTTATCCAGCTGTCTTTCTATGTAGCTAGGTAGCTAAGTCTGCTGGCTAGCCAGGTGGCTACTTCATTAAGTCAACTAGTTTTGTCAGCTCTCTAGCCTGATGGCTAGCTACGTAGCTACGTAATAAGTCAGCTGGCTAACCAGCTGGCTAGGTAGTTAAGTAAACTTGTTAAGTCATTCTGCTAGACAGCTTGCCAGCTAGGTAGCTAGCTAGTTATGTTAACTGCATAGCCATCTAACTTGATAGGTAAGTCACCTAGATAAGTCAGCTGACTAGCCCGCTGGCTAGCTAGGTAGCTTGCTATTTAAGTGAGCTGACTAGACACTTTGCTGGCTGTATAAGTCACCTTGTTAATTCAGCTGGACAGCCAGCTGGCTAGCTATGTAGCAAGCTACTTAATTCAACAGGCTAGAAAGTAGGTCCGCTAGTTAAGAGAGCTAGTTAACTCAGCTGGCTAGCCAGCAGGCTAGATAGGTAGTGACCTAGTTAAGTCAATTGGCTTTCCAGAGGTCTAACTTATTAAGTTAACTAGTTAAGAAAGCTGGTTATTCAGATGGCTAGAGTGCTAGAGAGCTAGTTAAGTGATCTGGCTAGCCAGCTGGATAACTAGTTAAGCCGGCTAGTTTAGTCAACTGGCTGGCCAGCTGCCTAGCACGTTAATCAACTAGTTGATTAATCAGCTGGCTAACCAGTTGGCTGGTAGTTAAGTTACCTCATTAAGTCAGTTGTCTAGCAAGCTCGCTAGTTAAAAAGCTAGTTTATTCAGGTGACTAGACAGCTGTCTGGCTAGTTATTTCAGCTAGTAAGGTCAACTGGCTAGCTAGGTAGTCAGCTAGTTGTCAGCTTGTTATATCAGCTAGCTAGCTTGTTAAGTCAGCTAGTTAAGTTGACTAGCTAGCTAGATAGCTAGGATGCTAGCTAGTTACTTCAGCTATTAAAGTCAGCTGATTTGCTATGTAACTAGATAGTTAAGTCAGCTAGTTACGTCAGATGGCAATCTAGTTACATCAGGTAGTTAAGTCAGCTGGCTAGCCACTTGCCTAGCTGAGTAGCTAGGTAGTTAAGTCAGCTGGATAGCTAGCTGGCTAGGTAGTTAAGTCACCAAGTTAATTCAGCTCCCTAACCAGCTGGGTAGTTAGATAGTTAGGTAGTTAAATGAGCTGGAAAGCAAGAGTGATATGTAGGTAGGTAACTAATCAAGTCAGCTGGCTATCCAGCTGGCTAACTAGGTAGCTACACAGTTATGTAAGCCTGCTAGCCAGCTGGCTAATTAGTTAAGTAACCTAGTTAAGTCAGCTGTCTATACAGCTGGCTAGCTGAGTATCTAGCTAGTGATGTCAGCTGTCCAGCCAGCTGGCTATCTAGTTAAGTAACCTAATTAAGTCAGCTGTCTATACAGCTGGCTAGCTAGGTAGCTAGCTAGTTATGTCACCTGTACAGCCACCTGGCTAGCTAGTTAAGTCACATAGTTAAGTCAGCTGTATACCCAGCTGGATATCTATATAGCAAGCTAATTAATTCAGCTTACTAGCAAGTAGGCCAGCTATTTAAATCAGCTAGATAAGTCAGCGGACTTGCCAGGTGTCTAGTTAGGTATTGAACTAGTTAAGTCTGTTGACTAGGCCAGCTGGCTATCTATTTAAGTCAGCTAGTTAATTCCTCTGGATTCCCAGCTGGCTAGCTAGATAGCTAGCTAGCTAAGTAAGCTGGCTAGCCACCAGGCTAGCTAGTGTTGTCAGCTAGTTATGTCAGCTTGCTAGCCAGCTGGCTAAATTGTTATGTCAGCTAGTTGAGTCAGCTGGCTAAACAGCTGGCTAGCTGATTAAGTCAGCTAATTAATTGAAGTGGCTAGCCAACTGGGATAGCTCACTACTTTAGTCAGCTGACTAGCCAGCTGGCTACCTTGTTAAGTCAGCTAGTTAAGTCAGCTGGGTAGCCACCTGAATACTTTGGTAGCTAGCTAATTGAGGCATCCGGATAGCTGGCTGGCTACCTAGTTAAGTCAGTGAGTTAATTGAGCTGGCTAGACAACTGGCTAGCTAGGTGGCTAGCTAGTTAAGCCAGCTGGCTAGCCATATGGCTATCTAGTTAAGTCTGCTAGTTAAGTCAGCTAGTTAGCCAGTTGCCTAGCTAGGTGGCTGGCAAGTTAATACAGTTGTTTAGCAGGCTTGTCACGTAGGTGGCCAGCTAGTAAAGCCTGCTGGCTAGCCGGCTGTCCATCAGGGTATCTGTCTAGTTAATCTGGTTGGTTATCCAACTGTCCTGCCAGCAGGCTGCCTAATTAAGCTGGCTGGCTGGTCAGCTATCCAGCCCACTAGCTGGCTAGCTGGCTCCCTAGTCAACTAGGCAACCAAGTAGCTAGCTAAGTAATCCATGTGGCTAGCAGTGTAGGCAAACATTTGGCTAGCTAGTTAAGTCAGCTGGCTAGCCAGCATTCCAGCCAACTTGCTAGTCAGCTACTTAAGTCAGCTAGCTATCCAGCTAGCTAGTTACATCAGCTAGCCAGTCAGCTAACTATTCAGCTAGCTAGTTAATTCAGCAAGCTATTCAGCTTGCTAGTCAGCTAGCTAGCTTGACAACTAGATAGTTAAGACAGCTATCCTGTTAACTAGCCTGTTAGCTAGCTAGTTAAGTCAGCCAGCTAGACAGTAAGATAGCTTGTTTGGTGTCCAGTTATGTCAGCTAGATAGCCATCTAGCTAGACAGCTAGCTAGTTAAGTCACTTATCAAATTAGCTTGTTATTTCACTTACTAGTCGGCTATCAACACAGCTAGCTGGTCATCTAACTAGTGGGCTTGCTCGCTTTCCATCAGGTCAGCTAACTTTTTGGCTCCCTTTCCTACCAATCGGTCAGCAAACTATTTGACTCACTCACCAGTCAACAGGTCAACTAACTTGTCTGCTCTCTCACAGGCCAACAGGTTAGCTAGCTAGCCGACTTGCTCTCCATCCGACTAGTTAATTCAGTTCACCAGTTGGCTCACATGCAAGGTGACTAGTTAAGGCAGCTCTATTGTTGCTTCAATTGCCGGTAAACTAGTTAAGTCAACTCACATGTCTGCTCATTATCC
>NW_007259995.1:7007-11735 GCF_000164805.1 Carlito syrichta | reverse complement strand
AACCAGCCTGACCTAGGTCACAGGTGTCTGCAGCCAGGGTGATGTGATTGGCAGCTCAAGGACCACATGGAATCAGCACAGGAAAGACTGCTGGGCAGACCTAAACAAACACCCACCCCAGTTACTAGTTCCCCAGAATGACCATTAGCAAGCATTGGATTGAGAGAGCCTGGGTCATTTTCCAGGTTAAAGGTTCTGGAATGTTCCTTTAAGGGAAAGTAGAGATGGTTACTCTGCTCACTTATGTAGTGGAAGCTTTTCAGGGCATTTCAGTAGGGATTTGTTCTCTTTTCGGTAGGACTTGTGGGTTTTTTTTCTTTTCTTCTTTTTTTTTTGGGAGGCGTTGGAGTCTTTGTCACCCAGTCTGGAGTGCAGTGGCACGCTCACAACCACTGTTGTCTCGACCTGCTGGGCTCCAGCTATCCTTCCACTTCAGCCTTCCAAGTAGCTGGAACTACAAAGCACTTGCCACCATGCCCAGCTAATTAAAAAAAAATTTTATTGTAGAGATGAGGTCTCGCCAAGCTGCCCAGGCTGGTCTTGAACCTGCGGGCTCAGGCAATCCTCTTGCCTTGGCCTCCTAAAGTGCTGGAATTACAGTTGTGCGCCACCACACCTGGCTAAGAATCACATTTTTTTAAAAGCTGGATTTAGAGGATAGAAAAGCTCCCACAGTGAGAGGGGACCCAAGAGAGTTGCCCATATATATATATTTAATAGGAGTCTCACTCTGTCGCCCAGGTTGGCGTGCAGTGGCACGCTCACAGCCACCACAGCCTCGACCTGCTAGACTCAGGTGATCCTTCTGCCTCAGCTTTCCAAGTAGCTGGAACTATAGGCACATGCCACCACACCCAATTAATTTTTTAAATCTTTTGTAGAGACAAGGTCTCACCAAGTTGTCCAGGCTGATCTCCAACTCCTGGGTTTAGGCAATCCTCTCTCCTCAGCCTCCCAAAGTGCTGGGATTGCAGGTGTGAGCCACAGTGCCCAGCTAGAGGTTTCAAAAACAGGGGATTCAGAAGAAAATGATTCTTCACCTTCCTTTCCTTTCATGAAAGCCTGATTTTTGTGGTCAGTGCAGACTCAGAACTGGCATATTCATCAAGCCTTAACACAGTTGCCGGAACATGTGAAAACCATGTGCATGGTTGGTTGATGGAGCGCTTTTCCCCTGAGGCATGCTCCCCCATGAGAGTTGCTGTTAAGCATCAGAAATCCTCATGCTGTGCAATCTGGATTCAGCTCCTTGTGTGTAAAGGGGCATCACAAACGGCCTTCCCTTCAGTGCAGTTTGGCTGCTGGGTCTCTCTCCGCACCCTCTCCCCCTTTCCTTCTCTGGCCCTGAATGTCTCCTATATCACTCCATCTGCTCAGATTCCCCATGGGGTCTCACAGGCCTGCACAGCATATTAGCCTGTGCGATTTTCTCACATCCGCTGTTACTTCTTCCTCAGAGAGTCAGCAAAGCAATAGATCCCAGAGGATTCATCCTTGGAAGGCAGAGAATAGAAAGATTGCAAATACTTAAAAATTAGTATTTTCCAGGCTGGGTGTGGTGGCTCACATTTGTAATCCTAGCACTTTGGGAGGCCAAGGTAAGAGGATTGCTTGAACCCAGGGGCTTGAGACCAACCTGGTGAGACCTTCCACTACAAAAAATAAAAAAATTAACCAGATGTGGTGGTGCATGCCTGTAGTCCCAGCTACTTGGTAGGCTGAGGCAGAAGGATTGCCTGGGCTCAGGAGATTGAAGCCATGGTGAGCCAGGATCATACCACTGCAATCCAGCTTGGGAGACAGAGTGAGACTTTGTCTCAAAAATATATATATATTTTCCCTCATCACAAGAATGAGCCTCCGTAGCTGTGCAGAAAAGCCTGGAAACTTTGGCATCATACACAAGTTGGGTCCTGGCATGGAAGCCCACCTATCTACCCCCTTGGTTTGGGGTTAAGGACGGTCTTACTAGTGAGGGTGTGGCATCATGGGACAATTTCTCCCTGAGTCCTGGGGCCTTTCTTCTAGAGCTCCACTTTTGAGATCTGTGTGAAAAGTGGAAATACATAGCCCTCGGCACTGCCTCCCAAACCCCTCAGTATGCTTTGTATTTTATTTTGGTTTTTTTCAGGCACAGTCACAGGGGAGAGAAAAAAGTAAGGGAGGTGATGTCTGGGTCCTTCTGGAAGCCAAGGGTAAGGAAGAGCAGAGTCAGCCTGGTTTCCTCAAAACCCAGCCTCTCCATCCTGGGTTCAGAAGACCTCAGACAGTCACCTGCTCGATGTGCTCCCCGGTTTGTTTGGTGAGTGGTAAAGCACTTCGACCTCTGGCATTTATTTGCATTGCTTCAGACTCTTCTTGTCAGGAAGCTGGTGGATATCGGGTGATGTTCATGGTTACCTGCCTCCTCATGTTGGTAAGTCAACAGGTCCTGATTGAGGATCTACCATGGGCCAGACATTGAGCTCAACACTTCATAAGCTTTGTTTCATTCGTTGCTGTCCCTGTTTTTTTAAAATTTGTTGTAGAGATGAAGCCTCACCAAGTTGCCGAGGCTTATCTCAAACCCACAGACTTGTGCAATTCTCTCACCTCAGTCTCCCGAAGTGCTGGGATTATAGGCATGAGCCACCATGCCCGGCCATGGGAATCCCTTCTTATCCACGATACAGTATCATCATCACTCCATGTTGCAGATGAACAGACAGGCTCAGACAGGGAACTGAGGCCTGGGTCCTACAACTAGAAAGTGACAGGGCCAGATTCCGTTCAAATATCCTGACTGCAAGGTTCAGTGCTGGCACAGGAGGGGTGCGAATAGCGAGGTGAACAAGAGTCGATTCGCTTTTTTTTTTTTGAGTTGGAGTCTCACTCTGTCACCCAGACTGGAGTGCAGTGGCTGCTCCCGGGCACCGCAGCCTCGACCTGCTGGGCTCTGGCGATCCTTCCGCCTCAGCCTTCCAAGTAGCTGGAACTACAGGCGCACGCTACCACGCCTGGCTAATTTTTTTTTATTTTGAGTTGGAGTCTCACTCAGTCGCCCAGACTGGAGTGCAGTGGCTGCTCCCAGCCACTGCAGCCTCGACCTGCTGGGCTCCAGCAATCCTTCCGCCTCAGCCTTCCAAGTAGCTGGAACTACAGGTGCGCACTACCATGCCCGGCTAATTTTTTTGATTTATTGTAGAGATGAGGTCTCACCTGCCCAGGCGGGTCTCGAACCCGCAGGCTCAGGCAATCCACTCACCTCAGCCTCCCAAAGGCGCGGGATTACAGGCTGAGCCGCCAAGCCCGGCCCAATTCGGTTTTGTGAAGTCCTAGTCCGGTGCCAGGAAGAGCCTGTGTTTAGTCATTCATTCATTCATTCATGGAATACCTATGGTGTGCCAAGCTTGCAACGTTTTGGGGATATCCAAGGGCATAAAACTCAATAGTTAAAAGTACCTTCTGCTAGACCTTTGCCTTTGAATGGCCTTATATTTAATATAGGTCAGATGTGGTGGCTCCCATCTGCAATCCCAGCACTTTGGGAGACGGAAGCAGGAGGATCCCTTGAGCCCAGGAGTTCGAGACCAGCTTGGGCAATAGAGTGAAACCTCGTTTCTACAAAAAATGCAAAAGTTAGCTTGGCATGGTGATGCATCTATAGTCCCAGCTGCTCAGGAGGCTGAGGTAGAAGGAATGCCTGAGCCCAGGAGGTGGAGGTTGCAAGGTTGCAATGAGTTGTGATCTTGTCACTGCATGCCAGTCTGGCGACAGAGTAAGACACTGACTCAAAAAAAAAAAGAAAAGTTTTGTAGGGGGAAGCAAAACTCAACCTCCATTCTCCAAGAGTCCTGGCTGGGAATTAAATTGACATAAGGTACATTAACAGAAGGAAAGCATACAATTTTTTTTCCCTAGGCTGCGGTGGCGCACTCATGGCCCCCACAACCTCTACCAGTTGGCTCAGGCAGTCCTTCCACTTCAGCCTGCCAAGTAGCTGGAACCACAGGCACGCGCCCACCACGCCCAGCTGATTTTTCTATTTATTGTAGAGATGAGGTCTTACCATTTTGCTGAGGTTGGTCTCGAACCCCTCGGCTCAGGCAATCCTACTGCTTCCACCTCCCCAAATGCTGGGATTATGGGTGTGAGTCATGGCGCCGGGCACAAATTTATTTAATGGAAGTTTTACAGGAGCCCTCATAAAGAATTGAAGACCCAAAGAAGCAGTTGGTGTCAGTTACTGCTATTGGACTGAATTGGACAAATAATAGTAAATTGTGGGAAAAAAAGCAATAAATTATGTGGGCAGGCTTAAAAGATAAGTTATTTTCCTGGAGAACGTTATGTGAGTGAAATAAGCCAGGCACAAAAAGACACATATTGCACGATCTCACTTATAGATGGAATCTGCAAAAGCTGAGCTTATAGAAATAGAATGTGTTTACCAGGGGCTAGAGTTGAGGGGTTGGTCAAAGGACATAAAATTTCGTTTGAAGGAAGTTTACTAGCTCTGTGGCACAACATGATGACTATAGTTGGTTACAGTGTATCCTTGAAAATTGCTAAGAGGGGTTTTAAGTGTTCTTACTACAAAAAAAGATGTTCTCCCTATGGGAGGTAATGCATGTGTTAATAAGCTTGATTTAGTTATTTTACCATGTATATGTATTCCAAAACAATGTATGTATGATAATATATGTAATATTTATTTGTCAATGAAAAAATAAGAAATGGAATACATTG
>NW_007259995.1:6116-6522 GCF_000164805.1 Carlito syrichta | reverse complement strand
AGGGTTCCAGACCAGCCTGGGGCAACTTGTCAAGAGCTTCTCACTACAATTAAAAAAAAAATAGCGTGGCATGGAATTAAAAAAAAAATAGCGTGGCATGGTGGCGCCCACCTGTAGTTCCAGCTACCTGGAAGGCTGAGGCAGAAGGATCGCCTGAGTCCAGCAGGTTGAAGCTGCAGTGGTCATGAGTGTGCCACTGCACTGTAGCCTGGGTGACAGAGGGAGACCCCAACTCAAAAAAAAAAAAAGAAAAAAAGATAAACAGGAAAGAGACCAGGGTGATCTTGCACCTGCTGCTTTTCTAGTGCCTTTAATTGGAAACAATGTACCAGGTTGGGCTATTTTTAGCTCCTCCAGTTTTTAAACTGACACCAGCAGCAGGCTTAGGGGGCTGGTTGCCTGAGGC
>NW_007259995.1:2695-6096 GCF_000164805.1 Carlito syrichta | reverse complement strand
GGAGTCTCCCTCTGTCACCCAGACTAGTGTGCAGTGGCTGCTCCCGGCCACCGCAGCCTCGACCTCCTGGGCTCCAGCGATTCTTCTGCCTCAGCCTTCCAAGTAGCTGGAATTACAGGCATGCGCACCCGTGCCCAGCTAATTTTTTGATTTATTGTAGAGATGAGGTCTCGCCTGCCCAGGTGGGTCTTGAACCCACGGGCTCAGGCAATCCATTTACCTCAGCCTCCCAAATGTGCGGGATTACAGGCTGAGCCACTGAGCCTGGCTAGGATACTTTTTGATTTACCGTAGAGATGAGGGCTCACCAAGTTGCCTGAGCTGGTCTTGAACCCGTAGGCTCAGGCAATCCTCTCATCTTGGCCTCCCAAAATACTGGGTGAAGCTGAGCCTCACTGCACCTGGCTGTTTTTTCTTCTTTAAAGCAGGATTTTTTGAGAGGACAGAAGAGCTCCCAGAGGGGAAGAGGACCATTAGAGGTTGCCCCATTTCCTGTTTTTAAGAAACAGGAAAAATAAATAAATAAATAAAAGCCAGGCTCCTGGTTTGTGCCTGTAATCCCAGCAATTTGTGAGGCTGAGGTGAGAGGATTGCCTGAGCCCAGGGTTCCAGACCAGCCTGGGGCAACTTGTCAAGAGCTTCTCACTACAATTAAAAAAAAAATAGCGTGGCATGGAATTAAAAAAAAAATAGCATGACATGGAATTAAAAAAAAAAAATAGCGTGGCATGGTGGCGCCCACCTGTAGTTCCAGCTACCTGGAAGGCTGAGGCAGAAGGGTCACCTGAGTCCAGCAGGTTGAGGCTGCAGTGGCCATGAGCGTGCCACTGCACTGTAGCCTGGGGGACAGAGGGAGACCCCAACTCAAAAAAAAAAAAAGAAAAAAGAAAAAAAGATAAACAGGAAAGAGACCAGGGTGATCTTGCACCTGCTGCTTTTCTAGTGCCTTTAATTGGAAACAATGTACCAGGTTGGGCTATTTTTAGCTCCTCCAGTTTTTAAACTGACACCAGCAGCAGGCTTAGGGGGCTGGTTGCCTGAGGCTGGACCTGCAGCCCCAGGCCTTGACTGCTGGGGCCTTTTCTGGTGTCAACTGACCCAGCTCATGACCAGCCCCGCCAGCAAATTCTCAGCGCTGGCGTTTCAGAAACCATGAGGGTTTTGGCAAAGGCCTTCCTTTCACTGGGCAGAGCCACAGCATAAGGGTTCAGAGGACAGATTTCCAGGTTGGCTGTGGGACTTCCATCAAGTTCTAATCCAGTGTTTACCAGAGTGAAAATTATGTCACTGCACACTTAGGAAGTTCTACAGGCACGTGCTGCCATACCTGGTTAATTTTTAAATTTTTTTTTAATAGACAAGGTCTTGCTATGTTGCCCAGGCTGGTCCCAAACTCCTGATCTCAAGCAATCCTCCCGCCTTGGCCTCCCAAAGTGCTGGGATTACAGGTGTGAGCCATCGTGTCTGGCCTGTCTCTTTTTTTTTTTTTTTTGAGTTGGAGTCTCACTCTGTCACCCAGACTGGAGTGCAGTGGCCGCTCCCAGCCACTGCAACCTCGACCTGCTGGGCTCCGGCGATCCTTCCGCCTCAGCCTTCCAAGTAGCCGGAAGTACAGGCATGTGCTACCACGCCCAGCTGATTTTTTGATTTATTGTAGAGATGTGGTCTCGCCGCCCAGGTGGGTCTCGAACCCACAGGCTCAGACAATCCACTCACCTCAGCCTCCCAAAGGCACAGGATTACAGGCTGAGCCACCGAGCCCGGCTGGCCTGTCTCTTTTTAAGGGATGGTGGTGAGGGGGTGTTTCAATATGTTGTCCAGACTGGCCTTCAACTCCTGGGCTCAAGCCATCCTCCAGCTTTAGCCTCCTGAGTAGTTGGAACTATAGTGGTGTACCACTGCACCCACGTTCTCTCTTAAACCTGTTTGAGCCAGCTTTTGCCTTCAGCTCCTAGTATTAGCTGATCTCATAAAGGTTGCTGATGGACTGGGCGCAGTGGCTCAAGCCTGTAATCCCAGCAGGCCGAGGCTGCTGTGGCTATGAGTGTGTCATTGCACTCTAGCCTGGGTGACAGAGTGAGATAAAAAAAAGAAAAAGGTCGCCGATGACCCTCATCCCAGACCACGCTCCTGGGCTCCAGACTCATGCATGCAGTACCCCCACCCCACACCTCTCCATTTGGCGACCCGATGACCAGACCCACCCAGGATGCCCAGTGTGAATGCTGGGTTCTCCTGCAGCTGCCCTGTTTGCAGCCAGCCTCATTCCAGCCTCTCAGCTGCTCTGGCCAGGAACCTTGGGACCATCGTCATCTGGCTCCTCTTTCCTTCACACCCTACCTCCTTTATTCCATCAGCACAGCCCTTTGGCTGCACCTTCAAAGTAGATGCAGGCTAGGCACAGTGGCTCTCACCTATAATTCCAGCACTTAGGGAGGCTGAGAAAAGAGGAATGCTTGACCCAGGAGTTTGAAACCAGCCTGGGCAACATAGTAAGACGTTGTCTCTACACAGAATAAAAATTAAATAAAAAATAAGCAGGTGTGGTGGTGCGCACCTGTAGTTCCAGCTGGTTAGTAGGCTGAGACGAGAGGATCACTTGAGCTTAGGAGTTTGAGACCAGCCTGGGCAATGTAGTGAGACCTTGTCTCTACAAAAAATAAAATATAAATAAAAACTAAGCCAGGCATGGTGGTGTGCACCAGCTACTTGTAGTCCCAGCTGCTTGGGAGGCTGAGGTGGAAGGATTGCCTAAGTCTAGGAGGTTAAGGATACAGTGAGCTGTGGTCGTACCACCGCACTGCAGCCTGGGTAACAGAGTGAGACCCCCAACTCAAAAAATAAAAAGTTGGTGTAGCATTATTCTTGTCACTTCTGCTCTCACCCTGTCTGGGTCATTGTCGCTCCTGCAATTGCTTTCAGAAGGTTTTTTCTCAACACAGCAGCAAGAGGGACCTTTTTTTCCTTTTGAGTTAGAGTCTCATTCTGTCACCCAGGCTGGAGTTGGAGTGCAGTGGAACACTCAAGGCCACCCCAGCGTCGATCTGCTGGGCTCCGGTGATCCTTCCGCTTCAGTCTTCCAAGTACCTGGAACTATTGGTGCGTGCTACCATGCCCAGTTAATTTCTGATTTATTGTAGAGACGAGATCTTGCCAAGTTGCCGGGGCTGGTCTCGAACCCGCAGACTCAGACAATCCACTTGCTTTGGCCTCCCAGAGTGCTGAGATTACAGTCTAAACCCCCGAGCCCTGCCGAGGGACGTTTTCGTTGGAGATAGATTTCACTCTGTCACCCAGGCTGGAATGCAGCTTTCCGATCACACCTCACTGCAGCCTTGAACTCCTGGGCTCAAGCAATCCTCCTGCATCAGACTCCCGAGCAGCTAGGACCAAAGGCGTGA
>NW_007259995.1:0-1351 GCF_000164805.1 Carlito syrichta | reverse complement strand
GGATCAGGTGATCATCCTACCTCAGGCTTTCGGGTAGTTGGGACTACAGATGTGTGCCACCACATCTGGCTAATTAAAACAAATTTTTTAGGCCGGGCTCGGTGGCTCAGCCTGTAATCCCAGCACTTTGGGTGGCCAAGGAGAGAGGATCTCCTGAGCCCTCAGGTTCCAGACCCATCTGGCCAACTTGATGAGCCCTCATCTCTACAATTGTTGGGAGCCAACATATGTAACCACACAGCTGAGGCCTATGAAGGCCTATTCAGAAGGTCGCCTCTGAGACAAGGATATAACATCAAGTGTGTACATATGAATAGTAACCAGTGTATTATAAGACAACAGAATTTTCAATATTAGGAAGTGACAGTCTAAAATAAAATCTTATTATATCCTATGAAAAATGCACAGCAAAATTATTTTATATCTCTTTTTCTTTCTAAACTGTTTTTCTTCTTAAGATTTTTAGCTGTTATTTCCTGGTAAACTGATTGATTAGCTTTTGTTCCAGTATGTAGTTTCATTTGGGGTTATGATTAGACGTTATAACTGTGATAATAGTTGTATTATGTTGCTTTTGGTTAAGCAGAACGTTCTTGGTTTTTGTACATGTAGTAACTTTCAGCTTGCTTCAGTCCCCGGCTGTCGTTATGGCAACTGTGCAGTTCATTGTTTAAAGTGGCATGGCAGGTTTTGAGACGTAGGTAGTTTCCATGTAATAGGCAATCCGATTTAGGTTTAGGTTAAAATGTCATTGAATTAAGTTTTATAGAACATAGAGTAAGTTCATAATCTTTATACTTATTAGTACTATCGATAAGGTTTGTAATAGATTATAGTAGGATAATAGTTGTATTAGAATTTAGACATGATATTATAAGATAAGTAATTAATAAAGTATAAAAGACAATAGTTTAGATATTTGAAGTTTATAGAAGTTGTGATAAAATTTTAGGTTAAGGATAAGTTCATAGGTAATTAATATACAATCATAGGGCAGTATAGAAATGTAGTAGGTTATAAGAATTATAAAAATAAATAGTATAAAATTAAGGTAATAAAATTAAGTCATTTAAGTAAACTTATAGATTATATTATAGTGTTAAGTTAATAATATTAATCGTCAAAAATATTAAAAGTTAGTAAAATTGGATTGAACTTAGAGTTAACTTGGAAAGTTTTTTAATCAGGGTTTAGAACTTAGAGTATAATATGAATGATTTATTGAACATTGTGGAAAACATTTTGAACAATCTGTATTGAAATTGTGCACCTGTGATTCATACATCATGGAATTGTAATTGTTCACTGGGAACCTGAAAGTCTTGTGATGGTACATGATTGTAAAGCGTGT
>NW_007259994.1:0-6646 GCF_000164805.1 Carlito syrichta | reverse complement strand
GGATGGGAGAGGAAAGGGTACTTCCCAGGCCTGACATTGCGGGAGGGTCAAAGTTGTCCACAGGGCTTGGGCCACATGCCCCAGAAGGCCTGCCTACACCCTCCACACTTGGGACCCACATCAAAGACGTGTGTGACCTCATGAAAAGATGGCCCCGAACTAGGTTGGTGGTCAGGAACAGAGTGATCATAACGTCCTGGCAATGCCATGGCCACTTTTGGGCAGGGATGCGGGTACCTTGCTCTCCTGATCACTCCATCATCCCCTGCCCACATGGAGCTTTCCCAGGGGAAGCATGGTCTCCCATCCTGACACACATGAGAGCTGTCTTTTTTTGTCACCGGAGGTTCTTTTGGCCAGGCTGGGGTGCGGCGGCATGATTGTGGCTCCCGGGGCCTGAACCTGTGAGGCTCAATCGGTCCTCCAGTCTCGGTCCCCAATCATCTGGTTCTGGAGGCCACCACACCTGTCTCGAAATTGGGGACCTCTGGCTGAGACGGGATCTGGCCACGTCACCCAGCCTGTTGCCGTAACCAGGGCTCAGGAAGCCTCCCACCTCGGCATCCCAGGGCACAGGGCTGACTGCCATGAGCCAAGATGCCCTGCCTGGACTCTCACATTCTTTTGCCAGTGGCGACTCAAAGGAAAGCCCCAGAAGGAGGCCACCACATCCCCTGTAGGCAGGACAACGGGCAACACCATGCTCGACACCAGTGTTTGTGTTCTGGAGAGTGATGTGATCTCACTACTTGGCCGAAGCTGGTCTCAAACTCCCAGTCTCCAACACTTCCCCAACTTGGTCACCAGAAACCACAGCCTGATTGTCTGCCGATCAAACGTCTTTTGGGAACTCTAAGCCCAAGACTGGGGCCTCCTTCCCAAATGATGTCTGTCTATTCATGATGATCCCAACTCCATACACAAATGGATGATCTTCTTATCTTTCCTTTAATTTTCTTTTTGAGTCCAAGTCTCACTCCATCACCCAGGCTGGAGGGTTGTGTCTCACTCCCGGACAGCGCAAACTCAGCCCATTGGGTTCCAGCAAGCTTTACCCCCAAGGCCTTCCAAGAAGCCAGAATGACAGGTGCGCACCAACATACCCAGCCCATTTTGGACAGAGGGTAGAGGCAAAGTCTCACCAAGGTTTCCAAGCACCTCTCGGACCCACGGGCTCAGGTTAGCCGCTGGATTTGTCCTCCCAAAATGCTGGGATGATGAGGTTGAGCTCCCAAGTCCAGCCTCAATCTTTCATCAAAAACGGGCCAGAAAGCTGGGCACAGCGGCCCATGTCTGGAATTCCAGGGCTCTGGGAGGCCGAATCTGGAGGATGCTCTAGCCCAGGAACTCAAGGGCAGCCTGGGCCACCCAGGGAGACCCCGTCTGCACACTCATCCTAACAGGGGCCTGGGATCAAGGTGCCCATCATCCCGGTCACTCTGGAGGCTGAGATACGAAGAAAGGTGGTGACTGCCATTTCGAAGCTAGTAGAAAACGATGGTCATGTCCCCAGGCCCTGGTCTTAGCCACATTGCCCGACCCTGTCTCCAAAAACACCAGAATCGTACACAGATTCTCAACTGCGCATGGTGTTTTCAAATGGTGACTGGATTTAGAGTCAGAAAAAAATGGGTCTGGGGGTGAAGTTATGTCCCCGGGATGTGTTCCTGGCATTTTTTGTGGAAAGTCCTCTTTGCCGAGTCAGATGGTCAGCCTGCCTGGGGCATATTTCTCACCTCAGAGAGGAGAGTTCAGAGGAACCAAGTCAGGGACCCTTGGGAAATCCTGTACCAAAGTGGAGACAGACATTCTGGGGGTTGGGGTGGAAGGTGCCGAGCTTGGGGGACCCTCACATGTGGGGGGGGCGGACTGAGGGCAGAAGGTTTGCAGAATAGTTTTTCTTTCTTTCTAGCTTCCTTCCTTCCTTTCTCTTTTCTTTCTTTCTTTCTTTCTTTCTTTCTTTCTTTCTTTCTTTCTTTCTTTCTTTCTTTCTTTCTTTCTTTCTTTTTCTTTTCTTTCGTCACTCGGTTGCCCAAGTTGCTTTCAAGCCACCCAACTTGGACCATCTTGGTCTTGAAATCTGAGTCAGGTGCAAAACTCCCACTGTGACCTGCCCTCACTGAAAGTTTTCTGGGTTTTTCTTGGGGTAGGTGGGTGCTTGCTATTGTGTCCAGCCTGGTCTCGACATCCTGGGCTCCAAACAACTTCCCGTATCAGCCTCCCTGAGTGCCAAGGAGAGAAGCATGAGTTTTCCGGCCGTCCCTGGCACCCCAAAGATATGAGAATCATGCCCTCACTTTCCCTGAGGCAGCGACTGGGAGGAGCGAATGGGGAACAATTGGGTGGAGCAGTGGGTGCAACAGAGAAGACATGGCCCTCCACCAGGCACTGTCTCTGGGGAAGGCTTGTAGGGTGACTCCTCCCACCCTGTCCTGGCTTCTGGGTCATCAGAAGGGAGCAGACCCTGTAGTGTTCCCCCAAGAGGGGTGTGGAGGCAAGGAATAGGGGATCATGCCTGTCATTCTGCTGCTCTGAGAGGTTGATGAAGGGGTTGGCCTGAGGCCCATGTGCAAGACCAGCCCAGGCACCTTGGCAAGAACTCATCCCTACAAGAAGCCAAAAAAATGAGCCGAGTGTGGTGGCGCACACCTGTCCACTCGGGAGGTCATGGCAGGAGGTTTGCCAGAGCCCAGGCGGTGGAGCCCATGGTGGTTGAGAGTGGACCCCTGTGCTCCAGCCTTGGTGACATAGCGGGAATCCGACTCAGAATAATAATACCAATCACCACTGCCACCACAACCACAGGCAGGGCTCAAGGGCTCAACCTTTCATCTCATCCCTTCAGAGGCCCAGGCAAGTGGACGGCCTGAGGCTGCAGGATCGACAGCAGCCCGGGACATGGGGTGAAACCTCGACTTCACCATCAAAAATAAATCCAAAGATTAGCTGAGCATGGTGGCACAGGCCTGTGTTTCCAGCCACTTGGTGTCCAAGGTAGGAGGATCACCTGAGCCCAGCAGGTGGAGTCCGCAGAGGCAGTGAGTGTGCCCCTGCACTCTGACCTGGGCGACAGTGTGGGATTCCAACTCCAAATAATAATACCACCACCAACACCACCACCATCTCTGCCACCCAGCACAAGTAGACACCCTCAGGGATGGGAGAGGAAAAGACACTTTCTGGTCTGTCATTCGTGGGAGGTTTCAAAGGTGGCCACCAGGCAGGTCTGTCCCATGCCTTAGGCCACGTGCCCCAGAAGGCCTGCCCCCACCATCCACACTCGTGTTCCACTGCAAAGATGCAGGTGTGCTCATGGAAGAGACTGCCCCAAGCTAGGGCCACTGTCGGGAACAGAGAGTTCAAGGCAGTGCAACAATGCCACGGTCAGCCCAGGTTCTTGTCACTCTGCCACCTTTGGGCAGGGAGAGGGCCCCTTCCTCTCCAGTCTCCCCATGTTCTCCCGCCCACTCTGACATTTCCTGCCAGGCCATGGACGCCCATCATGATGCATGGGGAAGGCGTCTTTTTTGTTACCGGAGTCTCTGTCAGACAATTTGCGACATGGTGGCAAAATCGTGGCTCCTGTGGCCTTGAACGGCAGGGCTAAGGCAGTCCTCCTGCCTCATCCCCTGAGCAGCTGGGACTCTGGGGACCAACACACCAGACTTGGTTTTGGGTACCTCTCACTGAGACAAGGTCTGGTCATTTTGCCCAGGCTCATCTCCGACCCCTGGCCTCTGGCAGACTCCCTCCTTGACCTCCCAGGGCACGGAGTTGACTGCCATGAGCAAATGTGCCTGGCCTGAACTCACACCTACTGTCATTGGGACCAAGGTCGCTGCATTCCATGTAGCCGGGACCGTGGGCACCACCATGCATGAATCCACTGTTTGCGTTCCAGTTAATGACAATGTCTCGCTATGTCGCCCAGGCTGGTCTCGAAACTGCAATCTCCAGTGGTCCCCCACCTCTGTCTCCCAAGGCCACAGCCTGATTGTCTGCCCATCCACCATTTTCAGGAGCTCTAGGCCCAATCTGGGGCCTCCTTCCCAAATGTTCTCTGTCTGTTAATAATGATAACAACTCCATACACAAATGGATGCTCTTCCTTTTTATCCTTTTTTTTCCTTTTTTGTTGAGTCAGAGTCTCACTCCATTAGTCAGGCTGGAGGGCGGTGGCTTGCTCCTGGACACCACAGCCTCAGCCTGCTGGGCTCTGGTGAGCCTTCGATGGCCCTTTGAAGAGCTGGAATGACAGGCGTGTGACACCATGCCCAGATAATTTGGGATGGATTGTATAAAGGAGGTCTCGCTGAGTTGTGGGGGCAGGTCTCGGCCAGCCACTGGCCTTGGCCTCCCAAAGCGCTGGTATGATGAAGCTGATCCCCCAAGCCCGGCCTCGATCCTTTGTCCAAAACAAACCAGAAGTCCAGGTGTGGCATCCCACGCTTCAAATCCCAATTCTCTGGGAGTCCGAGTTGGGAGGATTCCTGAAGCCAGGAGCCCAAGGTGAGCCCAGGACACACAGGGACACCTCATCTCCACAGCCATCCATAGAAACAGGGGGTCTGTTGTCGAGGTGTCTGTCATCTCAGCCACTCTGGAGCCTGAGGCAGCAGGATCAATGGAACCCACGATTAGTAGGCTGGCAGTGAACGATGGTCGTGTCCCCAGGTGCCAGCCTGGGCCACAGAACCATACCCTCTCTCCAAAAACATCAGAATCGTACAGATTCTCAACTGCACGTTTTTTTTCCACGGAGAGACTGACTTTAGAGCCAGGAAAAATGCTATTGTAGGGAAGAAATGTCCATGGGTGATTGATGTGTCCCTGGCCTTTTTTGGCAGAAGGTCCTCTTTGCCGAGTCAGAGGGTCAAACAGCCATGGGCACATTTCTGACCTAGGAGAGGAAAGCCAGCATGAACCCTGCCAGGGAGTCTAGGGAATTCCCACATCAATGTGGGGACAGGAACTAGGGGGGCATTGTTGTTGCAAGGTGCCGAGCATGTTAGACCCTCCCATGTGAGGGGTGTAGGGGAAAGAACTGAGGGCAGATGGTTTGCAGAATTTCTTTCTTTTTCTTTCTTTCTTTCTTTCTTTCTTTCTTTCTTTCTTTCTTTCTTTCTTTCTTTCTTTCTTTCTTTCCTCACTAGGTTGCCCAGGCTGATCTTGAACCACCCACCTCGGGCCATCGTCTCGGCCTGGTCCTCCCTAACTGCGGCTATCACAGGCTTTCAATTTGGTCAACATACTGGTATTCCTACCTGGTCTTGAAGTATGGGCTGGAGGCTATCTGCCTGCCGAGGCCTGCCCTCACCCAAGGTTTTCTGTGTTTTACTTGCGGTCTAGGTGGGGGCTTGCTATCATGTCCAGACTGGTCTTGAGATCCCGGGCTATGGCCATCTTCCCATCTTAGACTCCCCACATGACAAGGAGACATCCACGAGTTTCCTGGCTGTCCATGGCCTTCCTGAAGGTTTGAAGGTCACGCCCTCCCTTTCCCCGAGGCAGCCTCTGGGAGGAGCAACCGGGTCTACCCTGGGGAACAGACAGACGGTGGTGAGGGCATGCCTGCAGAAACATGCCCCTGCTCCAGGTGCCCCCCCAGGGCAGTTTGAAAAGCAACTCCAGATGCCCTCTCTGGGTCCCTGGTCGTCGGAAGGGAGCTGGTCTTGCGTTTGGACTCCAAGATGTTGTGGAGGCTGGGCACAGGGGCTCATGCCTGTCATCTGGGCACTCTGGGAGGCTGAGGTGAGAGGATGGCCTGAGCCCCCAGGTTCGAGTCCAGCCTGGGCACCTTGGCGAGACCTCATCTCTACAAGAAGCCAAAAAATGAGCTGAGCATGTTGGTGCATGTCTGTCGTTCCATACACTCAGGAGGCCATGGAGGAAGGATCGCTGGAGTCCCACCAGTGGAGGTCGAGGTGGCCGAGAGCAAGCCTCTGCACTCTGGCCTGGGTGACAGAGTGGGACTCCGACTCAGAATAATACCCACCACCACCATCACCATAAGTACAGGTTGGGCTCAGGGGCTCAGCCTGGGATGCTGGCCTTTCATGCCCTAGCAATTGGATGACCTGAGGCTGTGGGTTCAACAGCAGCCTAAGACATGGGGCAAGACCTCATCTCCATCATCAAATATAAATCCAAAGATTCGCTGAGCATGGTTGTGCAGGCCTGTTGTTTCAGCCAATTGAGGTCCAAGGAAGTAGGATCACCTGAGCCCAGCAGTTTGAGTCCACGGAGACAGTGACCATACCCTGCACTCTGGCCAGTGGGACAGAGTGGGATTCTGACTCCAGATAATAATAATCACCACCATCGTCACCACAACCCCTGCCACCCAGCATGAGAAGACACCCTCAGGGATGGGAGAGGAAAAGGCACTTTCTGGCCTGTCGCTCTCAGGAGGTTTCAAAGGTGGCTACTGGTTACGTCCATCCCATGCCTTCGACCACGTATCCCAGAAGGCCTGCCTCCACTGTGCACACTCGTGTTCCATGGCAAAGATGCATGTAAGCTCATGGAAGAGACAGCCCCAAGCTCATGTGACCATCCGGCACAGAGAGTTTAAGGTGGTCCTGCAATGCCACAGCCAGCCCAAGTTCCAGTCGCCCTGTCTGCCACCTTCAGGCGGGGGTAGGGC
>NW_007259993.1:7920-12488 GCF_000164805.1 Carlito syrichta | reverse complement strand
AATAAATAGCGAACCAATTGTCTACACATCTGAAGTAACTAGCTTTTCAATAGCTAGCCAGCTGGCTAGACAACTGACTTAAAAAGCTGACTTATCTAGCTTGCCAGCGGGTTAGCCAACTGATTAAACTAGCTGACTTAACTAGTTTGCCAGCTGGCAAGTCAGCTTACTCTATTGCCTAGCTACCTAGCTAGCCAGCAGCCTAGCCAGCTGACTTAACTAGCTGACTTAATGAAGTAACTAGCTTTCTAACCAACAGACTTAACAAGCTGGCTACCTAGCTAGACAACTGAATAGCCAGGTGACTTAACTAGGTGACATAACAAGATAGCCTTATGGCTAGCTAGCTCACTTAACTATCTCCCTACCTACATAGCCCACTGGCTTGCCAGCTGACTTAACTACCTAACTACCTAGCTAACATGCTGACCAGCGAGCTGACTTAACTACGTGACTTAACTAGCTAGCCAGCTGGCTAGCCAGCTGATTTAACTAGCTATCAACCCTGCTTTGAAGCTGGCTAGACAGCTGACTTAACTAAATGACTTAACTAACTACATAACTAGACAGATAATTTAACTAGCTGACTTAACTAGTTAACTACCTAGCTAGCCAGCTGACTGGGAAGCTGACTTAAGTAGCTTCCTTATCCTGCTAGCCATCTGACTGGCCATCTGACTTAACTAGCTGACTTAAGTAGCCAGAATGCTGGCTGGTCAGTTGAAATAACTAGCTGACTTAACCAGCTAGCCAGCTGGCTAGCCAGCTGACTTAACGAGCTAGCTACATAGATAGCTAGCTAGCTGGGAAGCCAGGTGAATTAGCTAGCTGACTTAGGTATCTAGCCAGCTGACTAGCCATCTGACATAACTAGTTTGCTACGTAGCTACTCAGGTAGGAAGCCAGCTAAATTAACTATTTGACTTAACATGCTAGCCAGCTGGCTAACTAGCTGACTCAACTAGCTGACTTAACTAGTTAGACAACTGGCTAGCCAGCTGACTTAACTAGCTATTTACGTAGGTTGCTACCTGCCTATCCAGGTGACTTAACTAGCTGAGTTAATTACCTTGCAAGCTGGTTAGCCAACTGAAATAACTAGCTTGCTACTTAGCTAGCCAACTGGCTATCCAGCTGACTTTACTATCTGACATAAATAGCTGGCTTGCTTGCTAGTCAGCTGAATTAACTTGCCTGCTACATAGTTAGCATGCTGGCTAGCCAGTTGACTAAACTAGGTGACTTAAATAGTTAGCCAGATGTCAGCCACCTGAGATAATTAGCAAAATACCTGACTAGCCAACTGGATAGCCAACGGACTAAATAGGTGTCTTAACTAGCTATCCAGCAGTCTAGACTGCTGACATAACTATCTATCTGCCTAGCTAGCCAGCTGTCTGGCCAGCTGAGTTAACTACGTGACTTAACTAGCTAGCCAGCTGGTTAGCAGGCAGACTTTACTGCCTAGGTACCTAGCTGGTCAGCTGGATAGCCAGCTGACTTAACTAGCTAGCTAACTAGTTATCCAGCTGTCTATTGAGCTGACTTAACTAGGTTACTTAACTAACTACCTAACTGGCTATCCAGATGTCTTAACTACCTAGTTACTCAGCTAGGCAGTTAGCTAGCGAGCTGACAACTTGCTGACATAACTAGCTAGCAAGCTATCTTAACTAGCTGACTTAACCAGCTAGATACCTAGCTCACCATCTGGCTTAACTAGCTGACTTAACGAGCTACGTAGCTGACATAACTAGCTGACTTATATAGCTAGATTTCTAGGTAAGCAGCTGACTTAGCTAGCAGAAATAACTAGCTAGCCAGATGGCTAGCCATCTGACTTAACTAGATTTTTAACTAGCTAACCAGTTGTATAGTCAAAGTCTTAATGAGCTGACTTAACTAGCTAGGCAGCAAGTTGCCAGCTGACATAACTAGCTGACTTAACCAGCTAGTCAGCTGGCTAGAGAGATAACTTAACTAGCTGTCTACCTATCTAGCCAGCTGGCTAGCCAACTGACTTATGTAGCTGACTTAAGGTAGCAAGCTAGCAAGCCAGCTCACTTAACTAGCTAGATACCTACATAGCTGCAGGCTATCCAGTTGACTTAACTATCTGACTTGAACAGCTAGCCTGCTGTCTAGCAAGCTGACATGTCTAGCTAGCTACTTGCCTAGCCTGCTGGCTAGACAGCTGACTAAATTAGCTGACTTAATCAGCTTGTCAGTTGGATAGCCGGTGGCCTTAACACTCTGACATCTCTAGCTAGCCAGGTAGCTATCTAGATGACTTAATTAGCTAGCTACATACATTGCCAGTTGGCTAGCCAGCTCTCTTATCTAGCTGAATTAACCAGGTAGCCAGCTGTCTAGCCAACTGACTAAAATAGCTCTCTACATATCTCGCCTTCTAGCTAGCTAGCTGACTTAAATAGCTGAGTTAATTAGCTAGCTACCTAGCTGGCCAGCTGACTTATATAGTTAGCTAATTAGTTATCTATCTTGGTAGCCAGCTGATTTAAATAGTCAGCTGCCTAGCTAGCTATCTGACTTAACCAGCTAGCTAACTACTTAGCTTACTCATTATCTAATGTGCTAACTGGGTGACTTATTGATCTGAGCTCATTAGCTAATGACCTCATTAGCTATCTAATGCAAAGAACTTACTTAAATTGTTAGCTAGCTAGGTAGCTAGCTGACTCATCCAGCTGATTTAACTTGTTAGCTAACTAGTTAGCTAGAATACTCAACCTGCTGACTCAACTCGTTTCCTAACTTGCTAGCTTGCTGACTCAACCCACTGACTTAATATGCTAGTTAACTAGCTAACTACGTGACTCAACCTGCCAACTTAACCCATTAGTTAACTAGCTGGTTAACTTCTTAATCAGTTGATGAAATTAGAAAACAGACTTAACTAACTGAATTAACTGGCAGACTTAACTAGTTAGTTAACTAACAACTATGGGAATTAAATAGTCAGCTAACTATTTAACTAGGTGAATAACTAGCTGACTTAATTAATTAGCCAACTAGTCAGAAAGCAGAATTAAGTAGCTGACTAAATTAGCTAGCTAACAAGTGAGCTAGCTGATTTAGCTAGGTGACTTAGCTAGCTAGCTGGTTAGCTAGCCAACTTAGCTAATGGAGATAACTAGTTGCCTAACGAGATAGCTAGCTGACTTAATGAGTTGGTTAACAAGTTAGCTAACTGATTTAACTAGTTGTTAAATGAGATAACTAGCTGACTTAACTAGTTGGTTAACGACTTAGCTATGTGAAAACTTGTTTTCTGTCATGGTGGCTGTCTAGTTAACTGGTTTAATACGTTGGCTGAGTACTTGGCCGACTTCTTTGCTGGCATAAAATGTTGGTCGAATAGATGGCTGACTATTTAGCTGGGTTAACTACTTGACTGACGAGTTGGCCCACTAGTTAGTTAGGTGAACAAGTTGGCTTTGTAATTTGCTGATGCAACTAGTCGGTCGACTTGTTAGCTGACCTAAATTGTTGACTGACAAGTTGGCCCACTGGTCGGCCGAAGGTTAGCTAACATAACTTGTTGGACTGCTAGTGGGCTGACCAGTAAGCTGACTTAACTAGTCAGCCAGCGAGTGAGCCCATATGATAGTTGACTTAACTAGTTGACCTGTGAGTGAGTCAAAATGTCAGCTAAATTAACTAGCTCACTGGCAAGTGAGCCAACTGATCAGTTGACAGAACTAGTCAGCCAGTAGGCAAGCCAACTGATCATTTGACTTAACTAGTCGGCTGGTGTGTGAGATGACTGGTCAGCTGAATTTAGTCGGCTGTCAAGTGAGCCAACTGGTCAGACTCAACTAGTCGGCTGGTTTTGAGCTGACCAGTGAGCCGGCTTAACTAGTTGGCTGGTGAGTGAAGCAAAGCGTGAGCTGCCTTAACTATTCGACTGGTAAGTGAGCTGAACTATGAGCTGACTTAACTAGTCGACTGGTGAGCAAGCTGACTAGTTCACTGAAATGTTGGCCTGTGAGTGAGTTGACAAGTTAGTTGATGTGTTTGACTGACGAGCAAGCTGACTAGTTTGCTGAACGGTTGGCAGGTGAGTGAGCTGAATATTTAGCTCACCTGATGGAAAGCGTGTGAGCCTACTAGTTAGATGAACAGGTAGCTGAGTTATTAGCCGACTAGTTAGACAAGTAACTAGCTGGTTTCCAAGCTGTCTTAACTACCTAGCTGAATAGGTAGCTGGCTATCGAGCTGACATAACTAGCTAGCAAACAAGTTATCTTGCTGTCTAGCAAGCTGACATAACTAGCTTGCTGACTAGCTAGCTAACTTAACTAGCTATTTGACAAGCAACCTGACTGGATAGTTGACTTAACTAGCTAACAGAATAGTTAGCTGACTTGCTGACTGACTTAACTAGCTAGCTGGCTAGCTAGCTGACTTAACCAGCTCACTAGCTAACTGGCTGTTTATCTGGCTAGCCAGCTGAATTAACTAGCTATCTACCTAGGTGGCTGGATGACTAGTCAGGTGACTTAACTAGCTAGCTACCTGATTTGCTAGCTGCCTAGGAAGCCACC
>NW_007259993.1:5750-6701 GCF_000164805.1 Carlito syrichta | reverse complement strand
TAGTTTGCTTATCTAAATACCCCACTGGCTAGACAGCTGACTTAACTACCTAGCTTTCAAGCTAAACAAATGGCTGGCAAGCTGACTTAACTAGTTGACTTAATCAGGTAGTCAGCTAGCTAGCCAGCTGACTTAACCAGCTAGCTACCCAGCTAGGCAGGTGGCTAGCCAGCTGACTTAACTAGCTGACTTAACTAGCTAGTCAACTGACGTAACTAACTGACTTAACTATATAGTTACCTAGTAAACCAGCTGCCTTTACTAGCTGAAATAACTAGTTAGCATCGTAGTTAGCTATCTATCTAGCTAGCCAACTTAACTAGCTGACTTATCTAGCTAGCTAGCTGACATAACTAGCTGACTTACATAGCTGGCTACCTAGCTAGCCAGTTTACTTTACTACCTGAAATAACTAGGCAGACAGCTGTCTAGCCATCTGAATTAACTAGCTTAGAGCTGGCTAGCCAACTGACTTAACGAGGTAACTAAACAAGCTAGCCAGCTGGTTAGACAGCTGATTAATCAACTAGTTGATTAACATGCTAGGCTGTTGGATAGCCAGGAGACTAAACTAGCTGACTTAACTGGTTATAAAGCTGACTAGCTGCTAACTTAACTAGCTGTCTATCTCTCTAGCCATCTGGAAAGCCAGCTTTCTTAACTAGCTGACTTAATTTGCTAGCCAGCTGGCTAGCCAAATGAATTAACTAGGTCACTATATAGACAGCCAGCTGGCTAGCCAGCTGAATTAACTAACTGTTTTCACTAGCTATCCTGCTTTCTAGAAAGTTGAATTAAGTAGCTTGCTACATAGCTAGCCAGCTGGCTATTCAGCTGAATTAACTAGGTGGCTTATCATTCTAGCAAACTGTCTAGTGAGCTGACTTAACTGGCAAGATACCTAGATAGCCAGCTGGCTATTCTGCTGACTTAACTTGGTCATTTAACTAT
>NW_007259993.1:0-5579 GCF_000164805.1 Carlito syrichta | reverse complement strand
AGCTGCCTAAGTAGACAACTGTATAGAAAGCTGAATTAACTAGCTAGCTACCTACATAGCCCACTGGCTTGCGAGCTGAAACCTACCTAGCTACCTAGCTAACAAGTTGGCTACTGAGCTGACTTAACCAGGTTAGTTAGCTAGTTTGCTCACTGTCTAGCCAGCTGACTAAACTAGCCAGCTACCCAGCTAGCCAGCTGTCTAGCAAGCTGACTAAACTCGCTAACTTAACTAGATGACACTAGCTACCTACCTAGCTATCCAGCTGGCTTAACTAGCTGAAATACCTAACTAGCCATATGGCTAGCCCTCTGACTTAATTAGCTTTTGAGCTACCTAACCAGCTGGATAGCCAACTGACTTAATGAGTTGACTTAACGAGCTAGCCAGCTGGTTGCCAGCAGACTTAACTAGCTGACTTAACCAGCTAGTCAACTGGCTAGCCAGATGACTAAACAAACTGTCTGCATATCTAACCAGCTGGCTAGCCAGCTGACTTAGCTAGCTGTCTTAAACTTGCAAGCTGACTAGCCAGTTCACTTAACTATCTTGCTAACTAACAAGCTAGCAGGTTAGCCAGCTGAATTAACTTGGTGTATTCGACTGCTAGCCTGCTGGTTAGCATGCTGACTTATCTAGCTAGCTATCTACCTAGCCAGCTGACTAACCAGCTGACTAAACTAACTGTCTTAACCAGCTAGCAAGTTGGCTATCAGCTGACTTAACTCACCGACATCACTAGCTAGCCAAGTAACTACCTAGCTGACTTAACTATCTAGTTAACTACCTTGCAAGTTGGCTAACCAGTTCTTTTATCTAGCTGAATTAACCAGCTAACCTGCTAGCTAGCCAACGGATTTAACTAGCTCCCTACCAAGCTAGCCAGCTGACTTGCCTAGCTGACTTAACCAGCTAGCTACCAGATAGCCAGCTGAATTAAATATTTAGCTAATTAGCTAGCTACCTAGCTAGCCAGCTGACTTAAGTTGTAAGCTAAATAGCTAGATACCTAGCTAACAAGCTGACTTAAATAGTTAGCTGCATAGCTAGCTAACTGACTTAACCAGCTAGCTAACTAGTTAAGTTATTTGTTATATAACGTGCTAACTAGGTGACTTAATCATCTCACTTAACTCGTTAGCTAATGAGCTAGATAGCTGACACAACCAGCTGACTTAACTCATTAGCGATCTAACTAGCTAGCTAACACATCCAGCTGACTTATCTCGTTAGCTGATTAGCTAGCTTGCCTGCTCAAGATGCTGAGCCAAATGGGAGGGCCTGTTTTGTTTCATGGTCAGTTACCGGGCTTCTTGCTTAATGTCTACCTTTAATTCTCTGAGTACAGAAAGCCCTTATCAGGACATTATCAAGGACGGTTGGTGTGTGGAGATGTTAATGACTAGAGGAACCGACCCTAGTCATGTGTCTAGAGCTTCACCACCTCTCAACGTACCTGCTTGCCCCTTCAATTATACGGAAAAGGACTGGTCACTCGTCCAGTGAGATACTAGATTCCCAAAATGGAGAGACTGTGCTTATGACTCTAAAGTGGACTACCCTGTACCCGGTAAAAGACTATATATTAGTGACTGGGGTTTTTAATGTCTCTACACTTGCCACAGCTAGGTGACATTCCAATGGATGGGTGACATTCCAATGGATAGGTGACATTCCAATGAATGGGTGTTCATCAAGTACGGCATCTGGCAGATTATTCAGCTTCATCTATGGAGAGCTCTCGCAGCCCTTCAACCAGTCAGCCTGTCTAGATCTGTTGGACAAAATCAGTCATACGTTATTACAGCATACTTGCAATCTCCTTGTATATTTCTTATTTGGAATGAATATCAAACTGTTAAAATTGTTTGTCATGCTAATGTTTATAAGATATCTTGTACTGAATGCATTTTAATAATTGTTTAACTAATGCCTTTTATGAGGGATTTGTCATTCTTAAACAACTCCACTATTTGATAGTCCCCATATCTTTGTCATCCCGTTGATATGCTGATTATGGTTTACAGACATTGTATGAGGTTAATGCTGTGTTAGAAAGACAAAAAAATTTAGCTACTTTAATTTTAGGAAATACAGCATTAATAAGCTATTGCTACTTCAGTAACAGTTTCAGCTGTAGCTCTACCTAACGAAGTTCATGCAGCTACCTTTGCTGATCAGTTATCTTAGAATGTTTCTATTGCATTAGCTACTCAGGAGAGTATAGATCGAAAGTTAGAGAGTAAAGTTAATGCTTTAGAGGAGACAGTTTTAGCAGTAGGACAAGAGCTTGTAACTTTAAAGATAAAATTGGCTCTCCGATGTCACTCTGAGTTTAACTGGATTTGCCTCACTCCTTTGGAGGGGAATAAGTCTGTCCATAATTGGGACAAGATGAAGAATCATATCCTTGGAATTTGGAATCATTCGGACTTGAGTATAGACCTTACTAAATTGCATCAAGACATGCAGGACATGACTGTTGCTGAAAAGCAGTTCCAGTCCTATGAATTGGCTAGCTCCATATTTAATAACTTCTCATTGTTTGTTAATCAAAAGTCATTGATGTCTATACTCATTAATGTGGGAATTTGTGGGACAGTGATTCTTGTGTTGCTATGCCTACTTCCAGTTATTTTCAGAGTACTGAAGAAGAACATTTTTCAGCTCAACACCGAGTTTCATGGTTTTGTGCTAAAAAAATAAAAAGGAGGAGATGTTGGGAGCTGGCCAGAGATCAGGGAAGACCGTGGACTTCGAGATTTCTAGGATGTGTTCAGGAGCCATTGACTCCATTTTCCTCCTCCTTTTACCATGCAGCACAAGCAACCTAAAGGAACTCTGCTGACCTAAACTGAAGGCTCTGTGACTGTGACAGGCATGTCTCACTCTAGAAACTCATTGTTCCTGTTTCCCATAAACTGTGGTTTTGGCTTAGGTATTAGATATAATTCTAATTCAGGACACATTTGGGAGCCTTTTCTATGGTACAAGCCTCTTTTTAAGATTTAAAAGTATAGTTGTAGAATTAGTATAAACTTACGGAGAGCTGTTTTCAGTTTTTCAATGGTATAGATGACTAGAATTATCATAAATGGGCCAGCTCAACGTTTGGACTGGGCCACATTCTTGAGGGCCCAGTGCATACTTTGGACTGGGCTGCATTCTTTTAGGCTGGATTTATCTACAGTTAGTGTAGGGTTTTTCTCCCTATTATAGAAATTGAATTTATTTTATTCATAGAAAGTATTGTAGAATAGGTCATGCTAAAGTCAGGGAATCATGTTAGTTCAGGCATGATCAATCATGATATTTTTAGGTTTAATAAGAATATAGTTAACTTTAGAAATTTCATTTTATCCATTTTCTACTATTGTGGTTTTGGCCTTAGTACATTTACAGTTTCTATTTGGGTTTTATTTTTAGAAGCTTTGTTGCTGATTATCAGCTTTATATATTGGGATCAGGAATTAGAAACTTTCATAGAAATTAGGATAGATATATAGGGCTTTAGAATAGCCATTTTGTTAAGACATTGTAGTCTATTATTCCAAAAAGTGGCCCACCGTGAACCTTGAACTCGGCCACATCCTATAGAGGCCAGCGTGATCTTTGGAGTGGGCCTCATTCTTTAGGAATTGGTTTAAGCTATAATTAACAGCTTCCGTAGCATTGTGTAAGTAGTATTAGCATAGAATAGAAAGGTAATAAAGTTAAGTTAGTCATCATGGGTATGAGTGAGCTTCAGAAGTTATTGATTATCAGAACATCATTAGGCTAGTAGGAATTGTTGCACTGCTTTTGAAGAACATTAACTAGCAAAGGGAACAATAAGACAATCTCAGGGTGTGTCCTTCCTCATACCTGAGAAGACATCTGGTGGGTGGGGGATGACCCTATGCACCTGACTTCATGTTCACGTGAAAGACTTGTGGTACTGTGTGTCTGAAATTTGGGGATAAACACCTGCTGTAACTTTCAATAAATGACTTCTGCTCATTTCACTGAACAGTTATCCACTTTCTTTCTATCTCTTTCTTCCTCTTTATATCTATCCTTCCATCTTTCTTTCTTTTAATATCTTTCCCTACAGATTTGCCGATGCCACCATATCTTCAAGGGACTCACAAAAACTTGCAGGGCCTGGGCCCCACAATAAACGAGTTAACTAGCTGTCTTAACTTGTTGGTTAACGAGTTAGCTTGATGACTTAAATTTTGGGCTGATTAAGCGGACTGCTTAGCTGGTTTAACACGTTGTCTGACTACTTGGCTGACTTGTTAGCTGGCTTAACAAGTCTGCCGACTAGTCGGCCAACTACTTAGCTGGGTTAACTAGTTGACTAGCGAGTTGGCCCACTAGTTAGAAAGGTTATCTTGTTGCCTGCTTGTTTGCTGACCAAACTAGTCTGCCGACTAGTTGGCCCACTAGTTAGCTGACATAAATTTCGGCCTACTAGTTAGCTGAGCTAACTTGTCAGCTTACAAGTTGGTCCACTAGTCGGCCGATTGGTTAGCTGACTTATCTAGTTGGCCGGCTTGTTGGCAGACCTGTTAGCTACTTAACTAGTCGGCAAGTGAGTGAACCGACAGGTGAGTTGACTTATCTACTTGGCCTGAGAGTGAGCCAACTGGTCAGCTGACTAAACTAGTCGGCCGGTGAGTGAGCAAACTGGTCAGCCGTATTTACTCAGCTTTTGAATGAGCCTACTGATCAGAAGAATTAACAAGTCTGACGGCGAGTGAGCCGACCGGTGAGCCAATTTAACTAATTGACCGGTGAGTGAGCCGACGAGTGAGCTGGCTTAGCTATTCGGTCGGCTAGTGAGCCCACTGGTGAGCTGACTTAACTAGTCATCTGACGAGCAAGGCGACTAGTTAGCTGTCCTGTTGGCTTGCGAGTGAGCCAACAACTTTGTTGACCTGTTGGCTGGTGAGGGAGCTGACTAGTTTGCTGACTGTTTGTCAGGCGAGTGAGCTGACTAGTTAGCAGACCTGTTGGAAAGTGAATGAGCCCACTAGTTAGCTGACCAGATAGTTGAATTGCTAGTCAACTAGTTAGCTAAGTAACTAGCTGATTTGCTAGCTGACTTGACTAGTTAGCTGACAAGATAGCTGGGTATCTACCTGACACAACTAGCTAGGAAACAATCTAACTAACTCTCTAGGTTGTAACCTAACTTGACAGCTATCTGGCTGCTGGCTAACTGACTTAACTATCTAGCTGACTATCTAGCTGTCTAGCTAGCTGAATTAACTAGCTACCTGACTAGAAACCTGACAAGCTAGCTGACTTAACTGGTTAGCTGGATAGTTAGCTGACTTAATAGCGGACTTAGCTAGCTAGCTGGCTAGCTAGCTGATGTATCTAACTGACTAGTGTGGTGGCTGTCTAGCTGGCTAGCCAGCTGACTTAACGTGCCAGCTACCTGGTTGTATATATGGCTAGCAAGCTAACTTAACTAGCTACTTACCTGGCTGGCTAGCTAGCTAGGCTGCCGGCTAGCCAGCTAGAGGACTTGCCACCTGGGTAATAAGCCGGGATTAAAAGCCACCTGCCTTTATGGAGAGTGGGACAGC
>NW_007259992.1:584694-586889 GCF_000164805.1 Carlito syrichta | reverse complement strand
GCCCCTGCTGTCCAGTCTGGGTAACAGAGCGAGACCTTGACTCAACAACAAAAAAAAATAGTTAAAAGTAAATTTTGTGTTGTGTATATCTCACCATAAGAAGAATAATTAAACACTTAGACGTGTGTGAGCTGCTGGTGAGGTGCCTGCAGCTGGAAGAGTCACTCCTTCCCCCATCGGGGTGGCTTGTCAGCAACTCTCCAGGTCCCACTCAGAAACTCTACCTGGTTTTGCATCCAGGATGGATTAGGCTGTTGCCCTGGAAACCTCACCGAGATGGAAAAGGGTGGGGGCTGCCAGGGAGTGGAGGGAGCCTTGGAGGCTGGGGTTTTCCTTTGCGATGAGCAGATGAATCCATTGTGGGTCTTTGTCCCCAACAGAGCGAGCACGCTTCCTTCCTCAGTGAGGTAGACACACCAAGATGAGGCACACTCCGTCTTCTGTGAGAAAGGTGTTCCCTGAGGGCCTCTTTGGACCGGCACTTACCTAAGGGGCTTGTGAAGACAATTCTTGTTTTGGGGTGCTTTGGGGGGACTATTTGTTTTGATTCACAGTCTCACTCTGGGGTCCAGGATAGAGTGTCGTCGCGATCATGGCTCACCACAGCCTCGACCTCCTGGGCTCAGGCGGTCCTTCCTCCTCAGCCTCCCGAGTGGTTGGGACTACAGGCACATGCCACCATGCCCAGCTAATATTTTTATTTTTGTAGACAGAAATCTTGCTATGTGGCCTAGGCTGGTCTTGAACTCCTAGGCTCAAGCTGTCCTCCTGCCTCAGCCTTCCAAAGTGCTGGGATTGTAGGCATGAGCCACTGTGCTCAGTTAATTTTTAAAAACATTTTTTGTAGAGACGGGGTCTTGCTGTGTTGCCCAGGCTGGTCTCAGACTCCTGCCTTGGCCTCCCAGAGTGCTGGGATTATGGGTGTGAACCACTGAACACAATTTTTAAAAATTTATTATTATTATTTTTGTAGTGACAGGGTCTCACTCAGGCTGGTCTCGATTTCCTAGGTTTAAGTGATCCTCTCTTCTCCACCACCCAAAGTGCTGAGATTACAAGTGTGAACTACAAACCGGGCTCGGTGGCTCAGCCTGTAATCCCGTGCCTTGGGAGGCTGAGGTAATTGGATTGCCTGAGCCTGCGGGTTCGAGACCCGCCTGGGCAACTTGGTGAGACCTCATCTCTACAATAAATCAAAAAATTAGCCGTGTGTGGTAGCGTGCACCTGTAGTTCCAGCTACTTGGAAGGCTGAGGTGGAAGGATCACTGGAGCCCAGCAGGTCGAGGCTGCGGTAGCCCGGAACGGCCACTGCACTCCAGTCTGGGTGACAGAGTGAGACTCCAACTCAAAAAAATAAAACAAAACAAAAAAAAAACAAGTGTGAACTGCGTGCCTGGTTCCCAGATTCTCATTTTGGGATTTTTGGTTTTTTTGAGCCAGAGTCTCACTCTTGTTGCCCAGGCTGGAGTGCAGCAGCACGCTCATGGCCAACACAGCCTCGACCTGCTCGGCTCAGGTGATCCTCCCAAGTAGCCAGAACCACAAGCACGTGCCACCACGCCCTGCTAATTTTTTGATTTATTGTGGAGACGAGGTCTCTCCAAGTTGCCCAGGCTGGTCACAACCCCCCAGGGTCAGGCAATTCTCTTGCCTCGGCCACCCAAAGTGCTGGGATGACTGGCTGAGCCACCTCGCCCAACCCAGATTCTCATTTTAAGGCAGATTCTCTCTCCAATTACTTTCTTTCAGTGAACATTTTTGGAAGAAGGAATAACACTATAACCATTCTCCTCCTTAGCATATTGACTGCTAGAAACAAGTTTTGTGCCCCTAAAATTTGAGTGAAATACAGTTTTTGCCTAATTATTTATTAGTTGGCTTATTTAGTAGGAACTCAAACTGTAGACCCCGCTGCCCCCCAAAAGAGCATGTTTTCATTCTGTTTTGTTTTGTTTTGTTTTTTTGAGTTGGAGTCTCACTCTGTTGCCCAGACTGGAGTGCAGTCGTCACTCCCGGTCACCGCAGCCTCGACCTGCTGGGCTCCGGCGATCCTTCCGCCTCAGCCTTCCAAGTATTGTTTTTTGGGTTTTTTTTTTGAGTTGGAGTCTCACTCTGTTGCCCAAACTGGAGTGCAGTGGCCACTCCTGGCCACTGCAGCCTCGACCTGCTGGGCTCTGGCGATCCTTCCGCCTCA
>NW_007259992.1:571055-584674 GCF_000164805.1 Carlito syrichta | reverse complement strand
TGTGTGTGTGTGTGTGTGTGTGTGTGTGTGTGTGTGTGTGTGTGTGTGTGTGTTGGATTTTGAAGGTGTCTTTGGTAGAAGAGCACTGAAGAGTTTTTGCTTGCAACATTCCCACGAGACAAATGTTTACTCTCTGCCTGGGTTCTTCCTCTGCGAATCTCTCAGGATTTAGACTATTTGATTTAAAACAAGACAGAACCGGGGTCTGCAATGCTCACTGGACCTTTTCATTTGTCATTTTTTTTTTTTTTCAAAAGAGAAGACTATAATTGATACATATCCAAAGAGGACCTGCAGAAGAGGGGCCCAGAGATGGTGAGGGCGACCGGGCTCTGAACTGAAGGCCCTCAGACTATGGTAAAGAGATCTGGGTTGCTTTTAAGTGTGGTAAAAAGTCACAGGTGCATTTGCATGAGGCTCAGACATGATCCGATGAACCTTTTAAGAAGCTGACTCTTTCTGTAATGTGGAGAATTATGACAGGCAGGAAAGTCAGGAGGGAGGTCAATTAGGAGGACATGCAGCTTTGGCATGGGGATGGGGAAAAGCTCCAAACCACAATCCACTTGGGGTGTAGGCTCCTTTCAGACGTGAATTTTGTTTTTTGTTGTTGTTGTTGTTTTGAGTTGGAGTCTCACTCTGGAGTGAGACTGGAGTGCAGTGGCCGCTCCCGGTCACCGCAGCCTCGACCTGCTGGGCTCCGGCGATCCTTCCGCCTCAGCCTTCCGAATATTGTTTTGTTTTTTTATAGAGACGAAGTCTTGCTATGTTGCCCAGACTGGTTTCAAACACCTGGGTTCAAGCAATCCTCCTGCCTCAGCTTCCCAAAGTGCTGGGATTACAGGCATGCGACACTGTGCCCAACAAAGAGCACATTTTTAAAAAGAAATTGTCTGCTCTTTCAGCCATTTGAAGTATTAGTTATCTATTGCTGCATAACAAGTTGTCTGGATTGAGTGGCTCAAAGCTAAACGTATTAATTCAGGTTCTATGGGTCTTTCAAGCTGGAGTCAAGGTGTCAGCCGGGTGATTCCTCTCTGGAGCTCAGAGTCCTCTTCCATGCTCAGGAGGTTGTTGGCAGAATTCAGTTCTTTAAGGTTGTAGGACTGTGGTTCCCACAAGTTTGCTGTACATGGTTTTCTGCGTGGAAGTTTACCTCCTCATGTGCTGGTTATTGCTCTTAGGAAATCATTTGTAGCCTGTAGTTTCACACACTTGGGAGGTTGAGGTGGGAGGATTGCTTGAGCCCAGGAGTTTGAGGCTGCTGTGAGCTATGAGCATGCCATTGCGCTCAATCCTGGGCAACATAGCAAGACCCTGTCTCTAAAACAACAACAAATATTAGTTAAAAAATAATTTGTGGAGATTCTTTCTGGCATAGGATGAGGTTGGTAGAATTTGCATTTAGCTTGCCAGGGACATGTGGGCACTAGGATGAGCCCATTCTAGACAAAGTTCAGGGTGTGAGTTTCTCTGATCTCCCCAAAGTCCACATCTCCAAGTTTCAAATCCTAGAAAGGACTGATCTATGGTCCCATGCACACAACTTCTTTGTGTTTTTCCATTTCTTTTTCCCCCCGTTCCCTTAAGGAAAATATTAATTTTTCTGCAATACTCTGGGATCACAAGAGGAGTGTACGCCTGTGTGTGTGTGTGTGTGTGTGTGTGTGTGTGTGTGTGTGTGTGTGTATGTGTGTGTGTGTGTGTGTGTATGTGTGTGAGCGCCATGGTTTAATTCTGGATTATGGTTTTTCTGAGAGCCTAGCTTGTTGTGGTCCTCATGTGGTGATGGGAGTTCTCCTAATGGACTGAACCTTCACCCTGGCTGGTCGCTACAGCCACGCCCTAGTAATCTGGTTTTACCATTTTCCCCATGACAGAAGTCTTGCAGGTAGCCCAGAATTGTACTTCCTTCTCTGGCCCCAAGAATCTTCCCAGAATTTCTTTGTCATCTCTTTATTGGTTTAAAATTGATTTTATTTATATCTTTTTTTAAAAAAACAAAACAAAGAGACCCTATCAGGGTAGATTTTTTTTTTTTGACTTTTTTTTTTAAAGATGTGGGGTACAATTCAAGAGTAAGATACAAGTGTTATTTGTATCTTACTCAAAAGTTTCAATTGCTTTAAAAGGCTTATTTGGTCCCATTAACCTAGTCTGCCATTTAAAAGAAAAAAGAGACCTCTCCCAAGGACATTTTCCTTTTTTGTGGCTTGGTCTTTTTGGAGGAGAAATAGAATCGTCTCATCTCCACACCCTGCCACTTTCTGACACAGGTGTGATGTCAGCTTTTAAGTAAAATCCTGTTTATTGACTACTAAGTGACAAGCTGTCAGTTTCTCTTATCAGTTTCTACACAGTTGACCCTTGAACAGCACGAAGGTTAGTCAAAAGTCTGTGTATAACTTCTGACTCCCCGAAAACTTACCTCCTAATAGTTTCCTGTTGACTAGACGCCTTATGGATAACATGAATAACATAAACCCTTGATGAACACGTATCCTGTATGTTGTATATATCATATGCTGTATTTTTTTTTAGGACACATTCCACATTTTATTTACATTTTAAGACTAACTTTAATCTCAGAATCACATATTCATACACCTATTTCCTTTATGTTTGCTTCATTTAAACTTAAATGCATGGTTTGTTAAACAAAGACTGTAAACAAATATTTACCATGTCTGTTACATGTAACACAGCACAGTTTTTAACAGAAATTCATTAATCCCCCAACTTTTTTTTATTATAAATACTGGTATCAAGACAATCCTGAACATATTTTTGATACCACTAGTAGTCAGCATGCACACTGCTTCAAAAATTAACACAATTTGTGACAATATTCATTATACCTGCTACTTTAAACGATTTCAACTGCAGCTCTTTCACTAAGCAAGATGGAGAAAGCCTGCCATTTCTGTTTTTCTTACTTGAGATTTTTACTTTTCAGAAACACACATGCTTCCACTGCCAGCTGACACTTCTCACTACGCTTTCATTTTGTAAACCTGAATTCTCTTTCGAGTACTCCAGGCTTATGTTTAAATGACAGTGCCTTAACAAAAGAAAATAAGTATGCCGCATTTTTCCCCCTATTACCTGAAAACATAATGGGTGTACCTATATTAAATATATTGTTACAAATATCCAGGTCATGTTTACCAGTTGGAATTATTTTGCTTAATGTGTGGATATTTCGTATTGTGATTTTTTATTGTTATTTTTATTTTTTTCTTTTAATAAATTATTAATTTTGTTTTTAAAGATGTGGGGTGCAATTCAGGGTTAGGTATGTAAATGTTCATTATGCAGGTACTCCTGGTGCTCCCCACTTCCCCAGGCAGACTCCCACTACTGCCGATCCTTTTCTTATAATATTAGGATAATTGTTCAAGGTCCGCTTATGAGTGAGAACATGGGGTACTCAGTTCTTTGTTTCTGTGAAAGATCACTCAGTATCATAGACTCTAAGTCCATTCAGGTTGCTGTGAAGTTCATGATTTTGTTCTTCTTTATGGCTGTGTAATATTCCATCATATATATGTACCACTTTTTTTTTTATCCAGTCCTCTTTTGATGGGCAGCATGGTTGGTTCCATGTTCTTGCTACTGTGAACATGCATTGTGATATTTAATCAAGATGTTAACATGAGTAAAAGGTTGCTGATCTAAGACAAGTTTGAAGTCCACTAAAATTAATTGTTGTATGTTTGTCCTTCTGGTGGCTGTGAAAGCTTCGTATTTTCTTTTTTTTTTTTCTTTTTTTGAGTTGGAGTCTCACTCTGTCGCCCAGACTGGAGTGCAGTGGCATGCTCCTGGCCACTGCAGCCTGGACCTGCTGGGCTCCTGCGATCCTTCCGTCTCAGCCTTCCAAGTAGCTGGAACTACAGGCATGCACTACCACTTCCAGCTAACTTTTGATTTATTGTAGAGATGAGGTCTTGCCAAGTTGCCCGGGTGGGTCTGGAACCCGCGGGCTCAGGCAATTTACTCGCCTTGGCCTCCCAAAGTGCTGGGATTACAGGCTGAGCCACCGAGCCCAGCTGAGCTTCGTACTTTCTTTGGACATCATTAGACGTCTTAGTTCTTTAAGTACAACTGTAATGCTGTATGAATTTTGCCATTTTTGCTAACACTGGTATGCCCTGTGCATCCACCATCCCACTGGAATTATTTATTCCATTCCTATTAATCTTCGTTACAAATCTAACTGATGGAGGAGCTATATATTCTGTTTCCATCATTCATCTGTGGAGACCGCCAACTTCTGCAGCCTGACGCAGCTGCCATGTGCTGTATTCTTACAATAATGTGAGCGAGAGAAAAGAGATGTTAAGAAAACCACAAGGAAGGTTCTGTTTCCACTAAGTGGAACTGGATCATCATAAAGGCCTTCATCCCCATCATCTTCACGTTGAGTAGGATAAGGAGGGAGAGGAAGGGTTGGTCTTGCCGTCTCAGGGTGGCAGAAACGGAAGAAAACCCACATGTCAGTGGAGCTGCACAGTCCATCCCAATGTTGTTCAAAGGTCAGTTTTCCGTCAAAACTCAAAGACGCCTCTTTGAAACACTCATTCATCAGGATTGGTCTGGTGACAAGAAACACTCATTCATCAGGATTGGTCTGGTGACAAGTCTGGAGATGTGGCCGGATGCAGTGGCTCACGCCTGTCATCCCAGCACTTGGGGCGGCCAAGGCAGGGGGATTGTTTGAGCCTAGGCGTTCAAGATCAGCCTGGGCAACATTGCAAGACCTTGTCTCTACAAAAAATATCAAAAAATTATCTGGGCGTGGTGGCACTCACCTGTAGTCCCAGCTATTCAAGAGGCTGAAACAGGAGGATCACCAGAGGCCAGGAGATCGAGGCTGCGTTGAGGGCAATGGGGAATTAGAGGGTGATTTTCAAGGTACAGGAAGTGGTGGACACCATCAAGGTTTCCCTTTATGAGTGTTGTCCTTTTCATGGGGAATTAATGGAAGCCTGTCCTACTGGAAAAGGGGTTTGCCAATGACCTGTTTTTCTGTCCCTCTACACCCACGCCTTGGCCTTCCCACCCTGCTCTGAGCCCCAGCAGGCTAGTCCGCATGGGGCATGTCCGGGGCTCCCTGGACCACTGGCCTCTCTGGCCAGGGTCAACCACAGGGAAGAGTGGGGGATGGGAGCACTTGCTGCTGACTCTCCCTCCACCTTGGGCTCTGTGTCTGACACCTGGTCTCCCAGTGGTCTTTTGGCACCCTATCCCTTCAGTAGTTGGGTGGGGGCTCCTTGAGGTTAAAACCCCAGGGGTTTCTTCACAGCCCGTTCACACCTTTGTGAGGAGTCCTTTTGGAGAGAAACTTGTCTCAGATGGTCTGATCTGAGTGTGCCATCTGTTTCTCATTTTTTTCTTTTTCATTGCAGTAAAACACACATAACATAGTATTTGACCATTTTTTTTTAAATTATAAAGATGTGGGGTACAATTCAGGGTCAGGTATACAAACGTTGATGATACAGGTACCCTTGTTGATGAGGTGTGCCCCTCCCTCCCTTAGCAGTTTCCTTCAACTGCCAATCACTTTCTTATAGTATTATAACTGTTCAAGGTCTGCTTATGAGTGAGAACATATGGTATATTTGACCATTTTTAAGTGTATGGTTCAGTGCCACTAAGTACATTCACTTTGTTGTGCAACCATAACCACCATTTATTTCTGGAATTTTCTCTTTTTGACCCAGGGTCTCACTCTATCTCCCTCTCCCAGTCTAGAGTGCAGTGGCATGATCACAGCTCACCACAGCCTCGACCTCCTGGACTCAGGTGATCCTCCTGCCTCAGACTCCTGAGTAGCTGTGATTACAGGTGAGTGCCACCAGGCCCAGGTAATTTTTTTGATATTTTTTGTAGAGACGAGGTCTCGCTATGTTGCCCAGGCTGGTCCTGAAGTCCTAGGCACTAGCAATCCTCCTGCCTCGGCCTCCCCAAATGCTGGGATCACAGGCGTGAGCCACTGTGCCCGGCCACATCTCCAGAACTTTCTCACCTTCCCAAACAGAAACTCTGTCCTCATTAAACACCCACTGCCCATCCCCCTCCTCCTAGTCCCTGGCAACTCCCATTCTACTTTCTGTCTATGAATTTGACTTTTTCCAGGTACTTTGTATAAGTGGAATTATGCAATACGTGTGTGTGTGTGTGTGTGTCTCATTTCTCTTGGCATAGTGTCCTCAAGGTTCCTGACCAAAACAGAGGCTCAGTGTTCAGCCAGTGTCATCCTCCAGGGAGGTGGCAGCTATCTGCTCTAGTGTGGAAACTACACACAAAGATAGCTGAAATAACTTAAGACCTATTTAGGCCAGGCGCGATGGCTCATGCCTGTAATCCTAGCAATTTGGGAGGCTGAGATGGGAGGATCACTTGAGGCCAGGAGTTCAAGACCAGCCTAGGCAATATAGCGAGATCTCATCTCTAAAAAAAAAATCTAATTTTATGAGCATCAACCTTACTTTCATGTCTGAGGCATTGGCCATGATTGTGAATGCCTGTCGCTATGCGGGGCTCACAGAAGCACTCAGCAAACTTCACATTGGGTGGCGATGCAGCCCGGTCTCGTATTTCAAGTCCGGGAGACTCTCTCCCACCACTATTGAAAATGGCACCCTTGCCAGGCTTGGTGGCTCACAACTGTACTCTCAGCACTCTGGGAGGCCAAGGCAGGAAAATTGCTCCAGCCTAGGAATTCGAGAGGTGTGAGACCTCATCTCTACAACAAATAAAAAAATGAGCCAGGCATGGTGGCAGTGCCTGTAGTCCCAGCTACTCGGGAGGCTGAGGCAGAAGGATCACTTGAGCTTAGGAGGTAGAGGCTGTGGTGAGTCATGATTTTGCCACTGCACTCCAAGCTGGGTGACAGAGTGAGAAAAAGAAAAGAGAAAAGAAGAAAACAGCGCGTCTTCCTCCGGTCCTCCCCCCATAATTTTGTTCCCACTGTTTCTCATCCCTGAGACTTTTTCCTGTTTCTCTTCTTGGCATAAAGCCCTCGGGGTGGGGGGAAGGGTTCTGTCTGAACCTCCCCCTCCCCCCTCCTCCCCGTGTGAGTTCAGCACATAGCACCTAGCCCTCTAAATGCCTGTGGAAGGACTGACTGTGTTTTTCCAATGGTGCCCGTGCTGACTGCCTTTTTATCCCCATGCCTATGACAGTGTCTGGGGACAATTGGCTTTTGCCGACTGACTCAGCAAGTGAACGATGGGACAGGCAACGTCTACCCCACCGGGGCTTGCAGTGGGGTCCTGAAAACATCCGCAGAGTCCATGGGTCTGTTCCCCAATCCCCCTCACATTCTGGAATATTCCTTTGCGTTTTCATGGGATAGAATGTTGATTGAACCACTGCCACCTCTCTTATCCCCCGGGAGCCTGGCAAGGAGGGTGGTGATCCAGGCTGTTCTCCTCACCTGCTGTGGGGCCTGTTGTGGAGGCTGTTGCCGTGGAAACTGCCTCCTGGCATGGGGAAGCGACAGGTCTGAGGAGGACCCATTCTCATCACCTGCTGTGGGACCATGCTGGAGGCTGTTGCCATAGAAACCACCACCAGTGTGGGGAAGAAGGACCCCGGAGGGCGTCGGACCCTCAGAGCCTGAGGTTTCTCATAATTTAGTGGTGTCTGTGTGGGCAAATATTCATGGTCCTGCAGAACTTCAGAAATGCTTGTGAGTGAATGAATGAATGAATGAATGACAGTGTCTCGAGGACTCACCCTGTGGTTAGGGGATCACATACTGCATTTCTACTGTGATTGGGAAATGTTCTTCTCACTTTGGGGTAGAAGTCTATATATTTGGATGCATCCATCCACCCACCCTCCCCTCACCAGCCCACCCACCCCTCAGTTATCCACCCACCCACTCAATTATCTACCCATTCACTCATTATCCACCCACTCTCTCAATTATCCACCCACCCACTCAATTATCCACTCACTCAATCGTTCACCCACTCACTCAGTTATCCACCCATTCACTCAATTATTTACCCACTCACTCAATTATCCACTCACCCACTCGGTAATCAACTCAGCCACTCACCCACCCACTCAATTATCCGATCACCCACCCACTCAGTCATCTACTCACCTGCCACCCTTCACCTACCCACCCATTCCTCTCTCCACCCACTTCCCAGCCACCCCCTCAGTTATCACCACCCAACACTATAATATGACCCCATCTCACACAAGAACCCATCCTCCAGGTGATGTCTTCTGCCTCTGGCTCCTGGCACACAGAGCCCCTCGTCCCTAGGCAGTGGGGGGATCGACAGAGAGGAGAGATGGCACCTCTATCAGTGGGTGTTTATAAGACCTGTGATTTCTTCAGGAGTCCACAGAGACTCAGATAAAGAAATGTTGACTCTGCCCTTGGATGGTTTTTAAAAATGGACTCATTGATGCATAATTTGCATACAGCAAAAGGCACCCATTTTAAGTGTATAGAAATAGGTTTCAACAAATGTATAGACCAGTGAAAACAACATCACAATTAAGATACAAAACAAGCCGGGCTCGGTGGCTCAGCCTGTAATCCCAGTGCTTTGGGAGGCTGAGGTGAGTGGATTGCCTGAGCCCACAGGTTCGAGACCCACCTGGGCAACTTGGAGAGACCTCATCTCTACAATAAGTCAAAAATTACCCGGGTGTGGTAGCGCATGCCTGTAGTTCCAGCTACTTGGAAGGCTGAGGCGGAAGGATCGCCGGAGCCCAGCAGGTTGAGACTGCAGTGGCCGGGAGCACTCTAGTCTGGGTGACAGAGTGAGACTCCAACTCAAAAAAAAATACAAAACATTCCAAGGATGCAGTCAAATAAAAAATAGAGGCAGGTCACAGTGGCTCATGCCTGTCATCCCAGTACTTTGGGAGGCCGACTGGGAGGATTACTTGAGCCCAGGAGTTGGAGACCAACCTGGGCAACATAGTAAGATCAAGTCTCTACAAAAAAATCAAAAAATTAGCTGGGCATAGTGATGCATGACTATAGTCCTAGCTACTCGGGAGGCTGAGACAGGACGATCGCCTAACCCCAAGAAGTGAGACCCTGGTTCAAAAAAAGAAAGAAATGAAAGAAAGTCTGTGAGTAGTGGGGTGCGGTGGCATATACCTGTAGTTCCAGCTACCCGAGAGGCTGATGTGGGAGGATCACTTGAGCCCAGGAGTTGGAGTCTGCAGTGAGCTGTGACCATCCACTACCCTCCACCCTGGGAGACAGTGAGACCCTGGTTTTAAAATTAAAGAATAAAAAAAATTTAAAAATCCATAAGTCACTGATGGGGCCCTGGTTACTTGATTGGGTCCACCCAAATACTGTCATCTCCATAAGAGATTATGCTTGTTTCTCTTCTCTCTCGAACGTAGAGTCTGGGGCAAAGTGGACCCACCGTGAATATTAGTGGGACAATTTTTTTTTTTTTTTGCCATCTGCACATGTTCTTTATTCCTCATGTTTCTCTGACCCAAGTGGGGGTTTTGGAGGTTCAGCTCGGGGTATGTTTTCTTTTGGCCGATCCCCTTCAGCCCCGGGTTCAGCTGGAAGAGAAGGTGTCTTTTTTAAAGCCCCCAACCAGGCCCCGAAGATGGAACACACAAAGCCCAGCAGGATGTTGGATGGTGTGGAGAGTCCAGCTGCACCCGCCGACTATGAAAAAGCCACCAGACTGCCAACGGCAACTCCATCCCCGTTAGCGACGGCCGCTGCGGACATCATCTTGGCTGCCATGGGGGAGGCAGAACTCCTGCCCCGGCGAAGTCCGGGGCACTGAGCACCACGGGCACAGCCCCCACTGCCAGAGCTCCTTTGACTGCAGCAGCAGTTGCCCGTTCTAGAGAGTGAGAGAGAGAGAGATAGACAGACAGAGGAGAGAGAGAGAGAGAGACAGAGAGACATGGGGCGGGAAGAGAGACAGAGAGAGAGAAAATGAAAGGGAGTTGGGATAAATTACTGAATGGAAACATCTTCTAGCAGGTGCTAATCTCCACAAGAAAAAAAGTCACATATCTGTTTCTCTCACCATTGTATTCTTAGGCTCTGGCTCATTGACTTTCTGGCACTCAATACATGTTTGTTGAATGAATAAGTAAAAGAATGGACAAAAGTAAGGCAAGAACACTAAACGTTTATGTTACCAGCCACTGCGGATGTGGAAATGTGGGGCTTTCTAGACTTTGTGAGGGTCAGAGGCAACTTTTTGCCCTTCTACAAAGGCCTCATCAAAGGACGAGCACAGGAAATGTGGGCTATCACCTCCCTGTCCTCGCATCCCTCACCCAGGCGCCTTTGACGACAGCAGCTCCATCGTGGTCCTTGGTCCTTCCTCAGGGCTCTTCTGTTCCTTAGCAACCCCGGCCAACTCACTCTGTTACCAGGGAAACTGCTGCTCGAATGAGGAAGTGGAGGGGGCCGGGGATCAGCAGAGAGAGCCCCAGAGAATGGAACATTCTGGAATCTTGTCTCAGACTGAGCGCGCACTTAAAATGTTTAGCCTGGAATCCACTTGTTTTTCATTTGTTATTTGTGAATAAATAAAAAATGTGGGGACTGGGTATCGTGGCTCATACCTGTAATTCCAGCACTTTGGGGAGACCAAGGCAGGAGGATGATTTGAGCCCAGGAGTTAGAAACCAGCCTGGGCAATATAGGAAGACCTCGTCTCTAAAAAATAAAATAACATAAAATAATTAGCCAGGCGTGGCAGTGTGCATCTGTAATCCCAGCTACTCAGGAGGCTGAGGTGGAAGGATCGCCTGAGCCCAGGAGGTCAAGGCTGAGATAAGTGATCGCCCCACTGCACTCCAGCCTGGGCAACAGGGTAAGACTCTGAATCAAAAACTAATAATAATTAAAACTGCAAACTCCTCTCCCAAGGTCCCCCGGGCTCTGTGTTTGGGCCATAGATGCCTTCTGTATCCCTTCCCTGCCCCTCCCAGGCAGATTAATCGAACCATGTGGCCTGCCCCCTCTCCGCAGTTTATCTGTTCTTAGCAACAGAGCCGGCTCAACCATCGCCATGGAAACCGGCCAAGTGCAGGAAGGTGGGGGGAGCTGAGGAAGGGGCCCCAAGAGCCCTGGCCACTGGAATTTTCCAGGCTTTGTCATCGGTTTCTAACCACTACCTGGCACAGAGCAGACCTGCGTTAAGTATTTATTGAAAGAATAATTGTTGGCGCCCCAAAGTGTTTGATGTGGACTCCCTTGCCCACTTTTATCTCCAATGAGTGATTAAGCACCTTTGCTGGACAGATTAAAAAAAAAAAAGATCACTTGGACCAGCAATAATTGTCATCATTGAGTCATCTCTTGTGAAATTAAAAATCACAGCAGGTTGGGCTTGGTGGCCAAGCCTGTAATCCCAGCACTTTGGGAAGCCCAGACGAGTGGATTGCCTGAGGCTGCGGGTTCCGGACCCCCCAGGTAACTTAGTGAGACATCTCTACAATAGATCAAAAGCTAGCCCAGTGTGGTAGTGCGCGCCTGTAGTTGCGGCTACTTGGAAGGTTGAGATGGAAGGATCGCCGGAGTCCAGCAGGTCAAGGCTGCGGTGGCCGGGAGTGTGGCACTGCACTCCAGTCTGGGCAAAAAAAAAAAATCACAGTAGTAGGCTGGGCACAGTGTCTCACACCTGCAATCCCAACACTTTGGGAGGCCGAAGTGGGAACTTGAACCCAGGAGTTCGATACCAGCCTGGGCAACATAATGAGACACGTCTCTACAAAAAAATCAAAAAATTAGCCAGGCATGGTGGCATGCGCCTGTAGTCCCAGTTACTAGGGAGGTTGAGGCAAAAGGATGAACTGAGCCCAGGAGGCTGAGGCTGAGGTGAGCCGTGATGGTATCACTTCACTCTAGCCTGGGCAATAGAGTGAGACCTTGACTCAAAAATAAAAAAATAACAGCTAAGCATTACCCTTTATTGAGCACTGATCCTGAGTTAAGGGCTTACTATGTACTGTGGTCTGTGTGTTCCCCTAAAATTCAAGAATTAAAGCCCTAATTCCCAAGGTGGTAGCGTTGGGAGGTGAGGCCTTTGGGAGGTGATGAGGTCATGAGGGTGGATCTCTCATGCTTGGGATCAGTACCCTTAAAAAGAGGCCCAAGCCAGGCTCGGGGTGGCTCAGCCTGTCATCCCAGCACTTTGGGAGGTCAAGGCAAGTGAATTGCCTGAGCCCAGAGGTTCAAGACCAGCTCAGGTAACTTAGTAAGACCTCATTTCTACAATAAATAAAAAATTAGCTGGGTGTGGTGGCGCATGCCTGTGGTTCCAGCTACTTGGAAGGCTGAGGCAGAAGGATCACCTGAGCCTAGCAGGGTGAGGCTGCGGGGGCCGTGAGTGTGCCACTGTCTCCAGCCTGGGGAAAAGGGTGAGATTCCAACACAAAAGAAAAAAAAACAAAAACATAAAACCACATGCCCATCCATGGTGGACTGGATAAAGACATTGTGGGGCCTTTATGCCATTGAATATTACGCAGCCTTAAAGAGGAACAAAATCGTGTCCTTTGCAGCAACATGGATACAGCTGGAGACCATCATCCTAAGTGAACTACCACAGAAACAGAAAACTGAATACTGCATGTTCTCGCTCATAAATGGGCACTAAACCCTGGGCACATATGGGCACAGGAACGGGAACAACAGACACTGGGGCTGAGGGAGAGAGGGAGGGAAGGGGAAATGAAGGACACCAAACTGCCCATCGGGCACCGTGCTCACTCCTGGAAGAGAGGAGAGCTCGTCAGAAGCCCACACCTCGGCCTGGCACAGTGGCTCACGCCTGTCATCCCAGCACTTCGGGAGACTGAGGTGAGAGGATTGCCTGAGCCCATGGGTTCGAGACCAGCCTGGGCAACTTGGTGAGACCTCGTCTCTACAGTAAATCAACAAAAATTAGCAGGGCGTGGTGGCACATGCCTGTAGTTCCAGCTACTTGGGAGACTGAGGCAGAAGGATCACCTGAGCCCAGCAGGCCAAGGCTGTGGTGGCCGTGAGTGTGCCACTGCTCTTCAGCCTGGGTGACGGAGTGAGACTCCAATACAAAAATAAATAAATAAAGTAAATAAAAGCATTTTTTTAAAAAAGAAGCCTACCCCTTACCTTCATGAAATATACTTACATCACAAATCCTCACACGCACCCCGTGATTCTAAAAATTTTTTAAAAAGTCATCTGCCAGCCTGACGTATCACACCAGAACGCTCATGTAGGGCCACCACCCAGAGAGACATTTGCCTTGGGGGGGCTCCCAGCCTAGACACATGGGCCTCGTGGGTGTGGATGGCTTCAGAAGGCCTCCAGCCCTGCATGGTGTCTCACCACAGCCCCTGGAGAGAGGATAGATGACAGTTGTTGCCCAAGTCAGCAGTGTGAGTTGGAGACAGCTGCTTTTTAAAAATTTTTGTTTTATTTTATTTTTTGAGTTAGAGTCTTGCTCTGTCATCCTGGCCAGAGTGCTGTGACACCATCATGGCTTACCACAGCCTCAATCTCCTGGGCTCAGGCGATCCTCCCACCACAGCCTCCCCAGTAGCAGGGACTACAGGCACATGCCACCATGCCCAACTAATTTTTTTTTTTTTTTTTTTTT